>NW_012115167.1:5846163-5848070 GCF_000951035.1 Colobus angolensis palliatus
CGATCTCCTGACCTCGTGATCTGCCCGTCTTGGCCTCCCAAAGTGCTGGGATTACAGGCTTGAGCCACCGCGCCCGGCCAAGCCCACTATTATCTTTAATATATAATCCCAGCTCTACACAGGTGAAGAACTACTTGGTCCTTCTCACCTGTAAAACCACTGCTTACCCATCTAGAATTTCCTCATCCCCTACCAACCAAAAATGAATCTTCATAAAGCCTTCCCTAAACAGACAGTTCCATCCTTTGGAGTTCTGTACCATACAGAAAATATAATGTCGGATTATCAGTTCTTTCCCGTCATGTGTTTATTATTTGTCTCCTCAACAAAACATCAATAAAAAAAGCGATATTATTACTATGTGATTACCTTACACAACTACACTAGCTCATGCTAACTAGGGCAATGATTTTTTATAGTCTTTAGTATATGCCAAGCATTTATCTAAGAGCTTGTTAACTAGAAATGCATTTAATTCTCACAACAGGCCTATGAAGGAACTATTAATCATCTCTGTTTTTACATCTGAGGAAACTGAGGACTAACTAACTTGCTAAAAGCTAGTTAAGTGGCAGATTTAGTGAACAAATAATACTACCCCCTAAGATGTCACCACCTTCCTTCTCACTCAATGGCATAGATTAATCAACCTGCAGCAGGCCTCATATTTAAATCCAAGATTATGCTTTTCATTATAGAGCTTTCCATTCAACAGATGACTACAAAGCTTTCAATATTTTATATTAATCAACATTTTCTACATTAGAGATTAAATGATTACCTTTCGGACATTAATGCCTGAAGTTTTTTCTCCCTGGGCATGCCGGTTTCTTAGTTCTGTTACCGTAGAAATGGGATTCAGGCCGGCATTTTCAGCTAGTGTAGATGGAATGACCTCCATAGCATCTGCAAAAGCACGAACGCAGTAGGATTCCATACCACTCAGTGTTCGTGAATATTCAGTTAATCGTAGGGCCAACTCTATTTCTGGAGCACCACCTCCTGCAATAAGAGCCCTGAAATTCACAAATATATTTTCAGCTTATTTTATCCAACAGAAATTTTTAATAATTTACTATTTATATCTTGAAAAATAGAATACAGTAGTTTTAATGTTCAAAACGTTACTTAATAATGTAACACTGACATTACCTCTTCTTCACTAAACAACGAATAACACATAAGGCATCATGAATGGAGCGCTCTGCTTCTTCAATCACCAGTTTGTTAGAACCACGAACAACAATTGTAACTGTTTTTCCAGGGCTAGCACAACCTGTAATCTTCAGTAAACAGATTCTAAATTAAGTATCTGAAGGGTTAAAAAAGACTCACACCCAACACTAAGCAAATAAAAATTTAAGTGTAATATTGTTACCTTGAGCAGTTTCCCAGAACCATTTAAATTGACCTCCTCAGCTAACTCGGCAGAACCCAGCATGTCAGCAGTAAATTGGTCAATATGAGCAACTGGCTTGGTTCCAATTGTCTGGAAAAAAAAGTCAAATCCACAAATTAAGGCAACATTTATCTGATTATTAGACATTTTCCACAAATATAGATGTTAATGTTTTACCTTACAAATAAATTCAATGTCTTCTCTTTCAATATCCTTAATCACCATAATCTTCATTTTGTTCAAAAAGTGTAATGCAAGATCACTAAGAGCATCTCTAAAATACAAAATCAGTGATTATGTCAATGCTAGGTTAAAAGAAAAATTTTGCTCTTCAAATGCCTTTAAGGTTTTAATTACTGTTTCTTAAATGACCAATCATTATTTCTGAAGAAAAATGCTTTAGTTTACTAAGTTCATAAGGTCAAAATTAAGATTTCCAGTTCTAAGGACATTTTAGTACAATTCCAGTATTAAAATGTACTCTGTCCCCAATGACACTAATAACACA
>NW_012115167.1:5849920-5852996 GCF_000951035.1 Colobus angolensis palliatus
ACACCACCCTGGCTAACACGGTGAAACCCTGTCTCTACTGAAAAAATACAAAAAAACTAGCCGGGCATGGTGGCAGGCACCTGTAGTCCCAGCTACTCTGGAGGCTGAGGCAGGAGAATGGCGTGAACTCGGGAGGCGGAGCTTGCAGTCAGCCAACACCACGCCACTGCACTCCAGCCTGGGCCACAGGCGAGCCTCCGTCTCAAACAAACAAAAAACAAAAAAACAAAATTACACCTTTATTGTTTTAAATTTACAAGTCATGTATTTCTTTAAAGTGCTTTTCCTAGACATCTTAACTGAACTTACACCATTTTTTCCCTTGGTCTGAGCAAATGATAGTACAATATTGAGGCCTAACATTTTATCTCTGTGCTTTTAAAATAAAAATTCTCTATTTCGTTTCACCTAAGAGGTGTCCCTTAAAAAATACGAATTTAGAGTAAGTGATTAAATCAAATATTTTATCAGAAAAAATAAACTGCTAGTGGAAATTCAAAATTATCATTAAGGGATGAACAAAATAAATTGTCCCACACCTTAGAATAGACTTCTGTATGAGAAGGACATTACATCCTGTTTTTTTAATTTGCTTCACTAAATTTAAAATATAGGCTCTCTCTTCTCGCAGCACTCGGTCCATCTGGGCATAGTCAGAAACCACTATTTGATTATCCATCTGTTTAGAAAAAACATCATAATTTGCATTGTAAGATATTTTAAGTTTAAAAGTAGAATTTTAAGTGAAAATACTATGTACTGTATAGATTCAACCAAAACTATACCAAGCAATAAATTATACAGACATGCATAGAAAAGAGTCTGGATAAGATACATACCCCAAACTTCAGTCTTACTTGCAACTAAATACACTGGCATCTTACTTTTTTGCAAGTACATTTTTTATAACCAAAAAATATAAAGTGGGTACCCTAGTTGTTTCTAAAAGACGGAGTCCCTCTCTAATCTGTGTGCATTTGCAAATTAACAACGATGAAAAGATGGGGTCCCACTATGTTGCCCTGGCTGCAGTGGAGTGCAGGGACTATTCACAGGTGATGGAATAGCACACTGCAGCCTCAAACTCCTAGGTTCAAGCAATTTTTCTGCTTAAATTTCCCGAGGAGCTGGGACTACAGGCATCGCTGCAATCAGCTAGTTCTCAATCTCAATATCCAAACTGACAATATAGACTTGTCACTTGTAGCACCAACAATTTCTATTTTTGTCTCAATTCTAGTAATTCTTTTGAGATCTATGCTTTAAATCACTAGAAGTATTTTCTATTTTTAATAAAGAAATGCCTGAGTTATTAAAAAGGTAAACACAGAACCAATTTCATTTGGATTCTACTTACATCTGTTTTGGGAGCAGATAAGCAAAACTGAATAAGCCCAATCTTGGCCTTTTCAACTCTGGTTATGCCAGAATTTGATACTTTTTGGGTGAGAACCAGCCCTTCCACCAACTCACAGTCATCAATTGTCCCACTAAGAAAAAAACAAAAAGGGGTAGTTAAGAGGGAGTGGACATCTGTACATTTAATAGACTGTTAACAGATTAAAAGTCATCAGTCCAATAAAATGTGATTCAGCCTCACATTTACTACTGCCCCATTACTGGATCTCTTTGATCCACTGCTGTCTTATTATCATAAAGTAATATAAACAAAATCTTGAGATCCCCTTACTAATACAAGTTCTCATGAAAACAAAACCAAAAAGAGAAAAGAGAGCTTTGTGACCTTCATCTAGGTGTTCGTAACTTATTTATTTTTGGCAATCTTATGCTCATTTTCAAATTTTTTTTCAAATTGCAATTAGAGATGCTTACCCAAGCTTCTTAACTATTTTAATATCTCTAAGATCTACACTGGTGGCTGTGGCTGGGTCAATCACTTTCATCACTGCATTTACACTCATTGGAGAAAGCAGACTTGAATACTGAGAAACAACCTAGAATTATTAAAAAAAAAAAGTTACCTTCACAGTAGAAAAAGTCCTAATTTTTCAATGACAAATATACTTAAGGGCTCTAATAATTTTTGCGGTAGGGTGTGCGTGCGAAGAGGGAAACACCCATAAGAAGACAGTCCATAAACTGTCTTTTCCATTCAGGTTGTCACCAGGGGCACAAAATAAAAACATGTATGCTTGCTTTTTTCTTTTATTAATATAATAGCCAGGACTATAGAATATCAAAGTTTTACAGGAAATCCAAAAAGCATAAATTTAATTTTACGTGAATATTTCTTATCTAAAATCAATGTGTGATGAGGCATCAATGTTATGTATGTACATTCCTGATGAGGGGTTCATAAAAATTGCTAACATTTATCAATCACTTAACATATGCCAGGCAGTGGTCTCAGAACTTTACATATTAACTCATTCAATCTTCAGATGGAGAAACTGAAGCCAAGAGGTTAAGTCATTTGGCCAAACTAACAGCGTAGTTAAGTGGTGAAGTCAGCACTGAACAAACACAAGCAGTCTAGACTCAATGACTAGTGCTTGTAACCATTACGTTACTCAATGACTAGTGCTTGTAACCATTACATTATACTATCTATATCAGTTCTGGGGACATCCAACAGTATCACTTAGTGTCCCTAACACCATCTAACATTCAAACAAAATCAATGTATGGACTTAATACTGATTTTTAAAAGGAAAAAGGATTAGGGAAAGGACGGGATAAACACAAGACATTACAGAAAACAAGTGACATGAATTCCACAGAAATTTAAAAGTACAACACTGCTTTAAGTTTGGTAAATAAGAAAAGCAGCATATGTATTAGTTAAGGGATGGACCATGATAAGCAGCCTGTCCTGGGTTCCAATCTCAGCTCTTTCTGTTAGCGGTCCTGGATAAGTTACTTCTCTAGATCTACTCTCTTCATCTATAAAATGGGGATATGACTGAGGACCTTGAAGAGGACAATAAATGTAAAAAACTTATCACAATGCCCACCATATTAAGTATTCAATAAAAATTAGCTATACTGCCAGAGACCTATGGCAGTCTTTCTGATTTGGCAGAGGAAAAGGTTTCTTTCTTTTTTTTTTTTTTTT
>NW_012115167.1:5857934-5858865 GCF_000951035.1 Colobus angolensis palliatus
CAGTAACCTAACAATGACTAATAATTTACTTCCATCCAATTTAAAATAGATTATATACTTATTAATACTTAAGATTAAAGCCAAATTTTATACCTTTTTTTTTTTTGTGAGACAGGGTCTCACTCGGTCACCCAGGCTGGACTGCAGCGGCCTGATCTCAGCTCACTATAGCCTCAACCTCCCAGGCTCAAGTGATCCTCCCACCTTAGCCTCCTGAGTAGCTGGGACTACTGACACATGCCACCACACCTGGCTAGTTTTTTGTTTTGTTTTTTTTTTCAGTGGAGACAGGGTTTTGCCATATTGCCCAGTCTGGTCTCAACTCTTTGGGCTCAATTGATCTGCCAGCCTCAGCCTCCCAAAGCGCCGGGATTACAAGGTCACCACACCTGGCCAATACTTTTAAAAATATCACAAATCTACATAATAAGTAGAGTAAGTGATTGGAGAGTCACTACTATAATTAAATACCATTTACTAAAGCAAGGACAATCCTGACTTTCTCTCCCAAATCTTCTTCCTTGTATAAGAGTCTAAGATTAGTAATATTTCTACCATTCATTTTTTTTTTTTTTTTTTGAGACGGAGTTCACTCTTGTTTCCCAGGCTGGAGTGCGATGGCATGATCCTGGCTCACTGCAACCTCCGCCTCCTGGGTTCAAGCGATTCTCTTGCCTTACTTGGGATTACAGGCATGTGCCACCATGCCCGGCTAATTTTTTTTTATTTAGTAGAGACAGCGTTTCACTATGTTGGTCAGGCTGGTCTTGAACTCCTGACCTCAGGGGATCCACCCACCTCGGTCTCCCAAAGTGCTGGGATTACAGGCGTGAGCCACCATGTCCGGCCTCTACCACTCAGTTTTGAACAATTGAGTTCCATTCAAAAAGGAGCCCAGCAAATATCAGCAGCCAAAGGAAAATTTCTTCTA
>NW_012115167.1:5859114-5862422 GCF_000951035.1 Colobus angolensis palliatus
TACAGGCGCCGCCACCTCACCCGGCTAGTTTTTTGTATTTTTTTTTCTTTTTCAGTAGAGACGGGGTTTCACCGTGTTAGCCAGGATGGTCTCGGCCTCCCAAAGTGCTGGGATTACAGGCTTGAGCCACCGCGCCCAGCCTAAATCTTAAATCTCATATTACTTATGAATAATCTGGCTTTTCCTAAAGTTTGTTCTTTTAAACTTTTCTTTATTCAGTAATAAAGTACATCCTACCCACCTTTCTGAAGAAGCTTGGTACACGAATCTAAGAGGGAGCCAGCAATGATGACTACTGATGTGGTGCCATCCCCTGCCTCTATATCTTGAGCCTTAGACAGCTCCACCAGCTAAGTGAACAGAAAATGCCAAGTTGCTCAATGAGAAATGAGAGAACCCAGTAACACTTAATTCAAGTAATCACACCAGTGTCACAAACAGAATTTGAGGATTCAACATGATTCCTGATTTCTGATTTGTTGTCTACCTTGGGTTTCATTTAAAATTAAAGACTAATAGATGATCTCCAGTTCAGATTGTGGGTTGTCATCTCCCCCTGCCCTGCTACTCACAGACAGGTTCTAATCAGAAAGCAAAAATCTATCATAGGTACTCTATAGACTTGGAAGCTAAGAAATGGGGCATTCCAGATGAGACTAGAGTATCTTTTTTTTTTTTTGAGACAGGCTCTCTGTCACCCAGGCTGGAGTATAGCAGTGTGATCATGGCCCACTACAGCCTCCACCTCCTGGGCTCAAGAGATCCTCCTGTTTCAGTCTCCCAAGTAGCTGGGGCTATAGGTGCATGCTAACACATCTGGCTACTTTTTTTAAAAACAGTTTTTTTGTTTTGTGTTTTACAGAGGTGGGGTCCCATTATGTTGCCTAGAATGCTCTCGAACTCCTGGGCTCAAACAATCCTCCTGCTTCAGTCTCCCAAAGTGCTTAGATTACAGGCATGAACCACCATTCCCAGCCTCAGAGTATTAACTTAAGAGTCTTTTGCCAAGTTTATTTGAATAGACCCCTTGTAAGTATAATCTGATTCATTAAAAAGTCATCTTTTCATAATTGGTGGATGGCACAACGTATGAAGCCTCAGGACCATCCAAGAAAACAGCAAAACTTCATGTAGCAGTGAAGTTTTGTTTTATTTAACAATGCTTTCTTATTTTATGTTCCAAATAAGATGCTTATTTTCCTATAATCAATTATTTTTTTTCAACATTTTAATAGCAATATTACATACAGACTTGTCACTTCTGGGTAACAAAATTTTTTGTTGTAAAATAGTATGTGGTAATTATACAAAATTTGGAAAATACAGAAAGAAGAAATTAAAATGTGTCAACTGAATATTTTTGAAGCAAAGACCATTAGTATTTGTATGTAGTATGTTGGTTTATTTCCAATCATTTTCTATCTTTTAAGTAAGCTCACAGTATATAATTTTGTCTTTTGTTTTTCATGTAATGTTTCATTAGTGTTTTTCCTCATTATAAAAATCTTCATGAACAATTTTTAATGGCCGTACGATTAACATGCTGTGGTATACTATTTGTTTAAACATTTTCCCATCATTGGATATTTTGTCTATTCCAGGTTGTTTCTATTATACATAAATTTGATCAGTATCTTCGTAAAAAAAAAAAAAAAGTTTTTTAAAAGCCATCTTTACATAACTCAAAGGGACTTTTTTGATAGAAGTTTCTTTTTTTTTTTGAGATGGAATTTTACTGTCACCCAAGCTGGAGTCAAGTGGCACGATCTCGGCTCACTGCAACCTCTACCTCCCAAGTTTAAGCAATTCTCCTGTTTCTGCCTCCCGAGTAGCTGAAATTAAAGGCATGCGCCAGCATGCCCAGCTAATTTTTGTATTTTTAGTAGAGATGGGGTTTCACGATGTTGGCCAGCCTGGTGTCGAACTCCTGACCTCAGGTAATCCACCTGCCTCAGTCTCCCAAAGCGCTGGGATCACAGGCATGAGCCACTATGCCCGGCCTGATAGAAATTTATTTCTAACGCATTTGTTTTTGCTCATATGACTTGACAACAGGTTTATGTTTTTAATCTCCTCATTCCTCAAGTGTATGCCAAGTTTCCATGTACAAGTAAAAGGTAAAAGAAGTAAAATAATTACTGTTTCCAGAAGATTATTTTTAGACAATGAATTTTCTTCTGTGGACATGTGAACTGTTATGTACCATATTCTAATAAGAACACAATAATCATTTGAGAGGAAAAATACTCATTTTCATGGACAAGTAGAAGGTGACTTGTGTTTTGGTTTTTTTTTTTTTTTTTGAGACAGGGTCTCACTTTGTCACCCAGGCTGGAGTGCAGTAGCCCAATCACAGCTCACTACAACCTCTGCCCCTGGACTCAAGTGATTCTCCCACCTCAGCCCCCCGAGTAGCTGAGACCACAGGTGCGCACCACCACACCCAGCTATTATTTTTTGTGTTTTCAGTAGAGACAAGGTCTCGCCATGTTGGCCAAGCTGGTCTCAAACACCTGAGCTCAAGCAATCCTCTCACCTTGGCTTCCCAAAGTGCCGGGATTACAGGTGTGAGCCACTGTGCCCAGCTGTTCTTTTTTTTTTCCTGGGGTTTCACTCTGTCACCCAGAATGGAGTGTAGTGGTGTGATTATAGCTCACTGCAGCCACAAACTCTTGAGCTCAAACAATCCTCCCACATCAGCCTAAGGAGTGGCTGGGATTAAAGGTATGCACCATCACGCCTGGCTTGATTTGTGTTTTATTATCACCTCACATCAAAAAGCACAATGTTAGGCACAAAATGTATCCTAAAAATATGCCTGTTTAGCACAAAAAGTGTTCACTGTGCTTAAATACGTGATCAAATAAATAAATTCAACTGTTTACCAAATATCAAACACACTTAAAAAAGAAGAGTCACCTAGCCAGGCACAGCGGCTCACGCCTATAATCCCAGCACTTTGGGAGGCCGAGGCAGGTGGATCATAAGGTCAGGAGTTTGAGACCAGCCTGACCAACATGGCGAAACCCGTCTCTACTAAAAATATAAAAATTAGCCAGGCGTGGTGGTGCATACCTGTAATCCCAGCCACAGAATTGCTTGAATCCATGAGGCAGAGGCTGCAGTGGGTTGAGACTGCACCACAGCATTCCAGCCTGGGTGACAGAGCAAGATTCTGTCTCAAAAAAAAAAAAAAAAGACTCCCCAAAAATTATACTTACCATTCTGGCTGCTGGATGTAACACTTGCATTTGTTTCAGAATGGTAGCACCATCATTTGTAATGGTTACATCACCTTTTCCATCTTG
>NW_012115167.1:5862642-5867774 GCF_000951035.1 Colobus angolensis palliatus
AATCCCAGCTACTAGGGAGGCTGAGGCAGGAGAATCGCTTGAACCTGGGAGGCGGAGGTTGCAGTGAGCTGAGATCATGCCATTGCCTGGGCAACAAGGGCAAAACTTCGTCTCAAAAAAAAAAAAAAGAATATGCAATAACAGTCCAACTTTACAAAAGAAAAAAGTGCCTTTGTTGCAGGGTAATCTAAAAGTGAAGAAATGTAGACACACAAAAAAGAAAAAAAGGAAAAATATTATAAAGAAGCACTTGCTACCTTCAATAATTTCTTATTAATCAGAAGCATGATTTCCACCACAGATGCCCTAAAGGAGTACCATGCAATGCGGTGAACACAATTCTTACACTCAACACAGTAACTTTTTTCCTTTTTTGTCCTACAAAAAGGAAAACAGCATTTTTGGGAAGGATAGATTTTCAAATATCCAGAGAGGAGAATAATCTGTAGTATCATCCAGATGATCCTCCATAATGTTTTATCTCCCAGAGACCCACATTAGAATACAAAGTTACATCCATAAGGAATACTAAACTGAAGTCCCAACACTTGGATTTATAATATTTTCCACTTAACTACATAATAGATACCTCTGTTTGGGTGTGCATTCTCATCGTTTAAAAAGTATTAAACAAAGTATGAATTATAGTTTAGTCGTGTTGACTCCAAAGTAGTCTCTCCTTCCTCTAAACTCCAGGTACCCAACACTTTTTATTTTTTTTTGGTTTTGGTTTGAGATGGAGTCTTGCTCAGTCACCCAGGCTGGAGTGTAGCTGTGCAATCTCGGCTCACTGCAACCTCTGCCTCCTGGGTTCAAGTGATTCTCCTACCTCATCCTCCCACTCCCCGAGTAACTGGGACTACAGGTGCTCGCCACCATGCCTGACTAATTTTTGTATTTTTAGTAGAGACGGGGTTTCACCATATTGACTAGGCTGATCTCGAACTCTTGACCTTGTGATCCACCCACCTCGGCCTCCCAAAGTGCTAGGATTACAGGTATGATACACTGTGCCTCACTCACTTTCTACTATTTTTATTTATTTATTTATTTTTTTGAGACGGAGTTTTGCTCTTATTGCCCAGGCTAGAGTGCAATGGCGCAATCTCGGCTCATCACAACCTCTGCCTCCCAGGTTCAAGCAATTCTCCTACCTCAGCCTCCCAAGGAGCTGGGATTACGGGCATGAGCCACCATGCCTGGCTAATTTTGCATTTTTAGTAGAGACAGGGTTTCTCCATGTTGGTCAGGACGGTCTTGAACTTCTGACCTCAGGTGATTCGCCCCTCAGCCTCCCTAAGTACTGGGATTACAGGTGTGAGCCACCACACCCAGCCCCATCTTTTACTTTTTAAACAGCACATCTAACCCTCCATCAAGGTCTTGTAGTGTGAACAGCAGTGCTCAATTAGTATTCAATGACTCAACTCTTTACCATTTTATCCATTCCTTTTGGTCCAAGGCTTGTTCTAATAGCATCAGCAACCGCTGCAGATGGAAAAAGAAAGGAAAAGAAAATAAATCAGAACTTTTTTTTTTAAGAGACAGGGTCTTACTATATTGCCCAGGGTGGCCTCAAACTCCTTGGCTCAAGCAACCCTCCCACCTCAGCCTCCCAGAATAGCTAGCTGGGAGTATGGGAAATCAAGACTCCTTAAAGAGAGGTTTTTCCTCGCAAATGATCATTGTGTTCTTATTAGGATATGGTGCATAACAAATCACGGTGTCCACAGAAGAAAATTCATTGTCTAAAAATAATCTATTGGAAACAGAGTAATTAAAATAATTCTTTTAAATGTAAGATGCTTCACTTTTTTGTTAGTCAACGTACACAGTATTATTATTATTATTATTATTATTCTGAGACAGGGTCTCACTCTGTCACAAGGCTAGAGTGCAGTGGTGCGATCTCAGCTCACTGCAACCTCCGCCTCCTGAGTTCAAGTGATTCTCCTGCCTTGGCCTCTTGAGTAGCTGCCACCACGCCCAGCTATTTTCTTGTATTTTTAGTAGAGACGGGGTTTCACCATGTTGGCCAGGATGGTCTCGATCTTTTGACCTCCATCTGCCTGCCTCGGCCTCCCAAAATGCTGGGATTAAAAGTGTGAGCTACTGCGCCTGGCCTAATATTTGTAATCAGCTTATGGCAGAATACATTTTGAGGATTCATCTCATCTTCCTTCAGATGTCAAAATGGTACAATCTAGTTAGGAGCTCTGAGAATTGCTATTTCCTCCATTCCTTAAAACAGGGCAAGCAGCAACAGAACTGTCTAGATCTAACATACTGATGGATGAGTATCCTTTTTCCAAAATGATTAGGACCAGAAGCGTTTTGAATTTTAGAGTATTTGAAATTAGGAATGCTCAATTTATATATAATTCACTTATTTGTTTACTCTGTCTAGTGTGTAATCTCTGAGAGTAAAGACATTTGTTCACTAATGTGAACATGGTATATAGGTGGCTTACAGCAAAAATTAACACTAACACCACCAAAAGGGCAAACCACAATGGAAATGCTATAGAGCAAGATACTCTTTTAAAAAAATCCACCAAGGCCGGGCGCGATGGCTCACACCTGTAATCCCAGCACTTTGGGAGGCTGAGGTGGTCAGGAGCTCAAGACCAGCCTGGACAACATGGCGAAACCCCGCCTCTACAAACAATACAAAAATGAGTTGGGTGTGGCAGTGCACATCTGTAGTCCCAGCTACTCAGGAGGCTGAGGCAGGAGCATGGCTTGAACCCAGGAGGCGGAGGTTGCAGTGAGCGGAGATCACGTCACTGTACTCCAGCCTGGGGGACAGAGCAAGACTCCATCTCAACAAACAAACCAGTCCAACAAACCAAACAAAAACCAAAACTCTCAAATCGTAGCTTTTGGTCATCATCAGTATGTTAAAAAACATCCCTGGGGCCGGTCACGGCGGCTTTTGGTCATCATCAGTATGTTATAAAACATCCCTGGGGCCGGGCACAGTGGCTCACACCTGTAATCCCAGCACTTTGTGAGGCCGAGGTGGGCCATCACTTGAGGCCAGGAGTTCAGCATATAACGGGTCATCTTTGCAGATAATTTAGGCAGCCTTTCCTTCCCACATGCACACCTCCTCTGTTTCAGTTCTGTTCACTTTTCTTTCAAAGGTTACTAAATTTCCCACTTACCTTGTTTGTTGAGTATCAACCATATTATAAACTCTCTTGGCCCCCAAATTTCTTTTTCTTTTTTGAGACAGAGTTTCGCTTGTCGCCCTGGCTGGAGTGCAACAGCGCGATGTCGGTTCACGGCAACCTCCGCCTTCCAGGTTCAAGCGATTCCCCTGCCTCAGCCTCCCCAGTTGCTGAGACTACAGGCATATGCCACCACACTCGACTAATTTTGCATTTTTAGTAGAGACAGGGTTGCTCCATGTTGGTGAGGTTGGTCTTGAACTCCCGACCTCATGTGATCCGCCCGCCTCAGCCTCCCAAAGTGCTGGGATTACAGATGTAAGCCACCCCGCCTGGACCAAAATTTATCTTTCAACATTCTGTTCCTCATCTAATAAATGTAAGCTTCAACTATGGTCCCCAATTAACCTACAAATCTTCGTTTCCAGGTACACTATCTCCTGAACTTCCAAATGAATCCTAAATCTGGCCATTCTGACCTTTCCAACTCATTAGGCCCAAGTTAGAAATGATTACTTTTTCTTACATTCAGCGTTACCTATCTAAGCACCATCACATTCCCAGTTACTTAGGCTGATGACTGCAAATACTTTTAAGGTGTACATGGGTCTTTACATGCTTTCTCACTGAATCCTCACAGCAAGCCTACACTTGGTTAAAAAGAAATGATCCGATAGCTGGGGGAGATTAAGTCAAATACTTTCCAGGACACCAGGCCTTTAACATCTGGCCCCAACCTAGCTTTCTAATCTCACCTCTTCCGCAAACATACTATTCTTCAACCCAAAAGAAATACTATATTCAACATACACTCGGGCAAGATCTCTAAACCTCTGTCCCGACTTTTCCTTCGAGTTTTCTATCTCAACTCGATTTCTCTTAATCTTAACTCTAAAAAGCAAACATTTCCTCCTCAATTTTATAGGTAAGAAATCTCTGGCACACAGGTTACAGGTCACTGAGACATGAAGTAACGGAAGCAGAGAATGAAACTCTGGTCTGATTTCCAATGCGTGCCACACTCTTCTACAAAAAGCCAAATAATTGTTTCTTGATTTGCCTGTATTTCACTGCACATGCAGACACGACATCAACGTAACTTTCCGCAACTATTTCAAACAAGACACGTAAGTCGGTTCCTACATCCATCCCAGTACAATGAGCCTCGCCCCAATTTAGACGCGGAGTTCACCCAATTCGTCTCAACAGCTGTGCCAAGTGAAGCTTATTTAATACCTCTTTAAATAAGAATAAGAAAGCTGAAACATACTGTGCATTCTACCAGTTCCAATAAGCAGATAAGCGACAGCCCTTAAGCGTCAGACCCCTAGGGAAGACTGCACGCAATCCTCGGCATTTTGAACTGCTTTCGACTCCAATACGAATGATGCACGATGCAGGAGGAAAAACTATGGGAGACTAAGATGCAAAATGGGGCAAGTTCAAAGGCCTCCATACTCCAGGCTGGCAATCATCGGCAGAAAAACAGGAATAAGGATCCCTTCACTGGGCTGCTTGCACAGAGAGGACAAGAGGGGAACACCCGAAAGAACGTGAAAAGAGCCAAACCAACTCAAGCCCACGGTGAGAGCGCAGACCTCAACCCCGCGGCGCCGCGGGTCAGGCCCTGAGAGTGATACCTTTGGCGGCGGAAATGTTGCTGAAGCGGATCTGGGCTGGCTTGTCGCGGTCCTGATAAGCGCCTTTCCCGCGGCCGCCGGCAGCCCCGGCAGGCGCCCCGCTCCGGGGTGCCACATTCTCGGGCATGGCAAAGTCGGCTGGGTCTGGGCGGGCTGGGAAAGGACGGATGGACCCGGATTCTGGCCGGCCGCAGGGTAATAACGATAAGCCCTCTCTGCCTTCACGAACCTTCCAGAAAGCGGCGCCTGCGTCGGGAGGAGGCGGAGGCAGAGAAGGGGGCCTTCCTTGCGGCGCGGCGCTGACGTGACGTAGAAGGCT
>NW_012115167.1:5873499-5875376 GCF_000951035.1 Colobus angolensis palliatus
GCGCGGCGCTGACGTGACGTAGAAGGCTGTCCGCTGCGCGCCGGGTGAGGTGGATGTGTGCGGGGAGCTCCGGACCGGCGAGGTTGTACGCATGGGACGCTGTAGGTGAAGAGCGCCGTGGGGCCTTTACGCGAGGCAGGAATGACGACGCGCGATTTAAAAGGCGAGTGCTGAGGACAACCGCATTTCCTCACTCCACTTCGCACGACTGTGAGGTTCCTTCCTTTTTTTTTTTTGTTGATAAAGGGTGTCACTTTGTTACCCAAGCTGGATGGAGGACAGTGGCGCAAAATCTCAGCTCACTGCAGCCTCCGCCTCCCAGGTTCAAGCGATTCTCCTCCCTCAGCCTCCCGAGTAGCTGGGATTACAGGCGCCCGCCACCACGCCCAGCTAATTTTTGTGTTTTTACAAACTACAAAAATTTTTTGGAGACGGGGTTTCACCATGTTGGCCAGGCAGGTCTCGAACTACTGACCTCAGGTGATCCGCCTGCCTCGGCCTCCCAAAGTGCTGGGATTACAGGCGTGAGCCGCGAAGCCCGGCCCTTTTTTTTTTTTTTTTTTTTTTTTTTTGTACAGAGTCTCGCTCTGTCGCCCAGGCTGGAGTGCAGTGGGGCGATCTGGGCTCACTGCAACTTCGAGCTCCGGGGCTCAAGCGATCCTCCCGCCACAGCCTCCTAAGTAGCCGGGACGACAGGTGCCCGCCACCACGCCCAGCGAATTTTTGTATTTGTTGTAGAGACTGGGTTTTGCTATGTTGCCCGGGCTGGTCTCGACCTCCTGGGCTCAAAGCGGTCCACCCTTCTCAGCCTTCCAAAGTACTGGGATTACAGGTGTGAGCCACCGCGCCCAGCAGGAGGTCTCCTCCTCTAACTCCGGCTGGACCTATCTGCGCAGTGGGGTGGGCACCGGAATAACTCCCTAAGGGATGTGGCTGAGTCTGTTTTTGCCCGGCCACATCGACCTTCTTCTTATGCAGTTTTGGTTATTTTGAAAGGGAGTCAGAAAAGGGAGATTTGGAATGAATGAAGGTGTTTCTTTGCTTTAAGTGTTGAGGTTGGTTATCTCGTATTGGTTGATACTGGGTGGTAGAGGTTTGACAGACTGCCAGATCAGGTCTATCTAGTTATCACCACCCGCTTGTTCTACACTAGTGTCTGCTGCATAATATAGCCACTGACTCTTAGGGGGTGTAAACATTATAATAAAGATCATTTAATTCCGTTATCTGCTAAGCACAGTGCTGAACCTTTACACGTTTTATCACGTTTAGTCCTCACGATAATCCTTTGCTTAAAAGGTTAGGGAACTGGAGCCCAAAGAAGGAACTGAAGCCCAAGGTAAACCAGTCAGTAGACAGAAGCAGTATTCCAATACAAAGCAAGGACCAGAAGCCATGAGCTAAACTGCTGGTCTCCTATGACCACTATATTTCAGTAAGGAAGTTATGAGATGAGGTTCGTTGAATGTTCGCTCACAATTAAGCGCCTGCAAAGTGACAGATGCGTGTGGTAGGTTCAGAAACAAATGTTCAAAGGCACTTAATCTTGTAATCATGAGGTGTTGTCGTTTTGTTTGTTTTTTGAGACGGAGTTTTAGCCCTTATTGCCCATGCTGGAGTGCAGTGGTTACATCTCGGCGCACTGCAACCTCCGCCTCCCGGGTTTAAGCGATTCTCCAGCCTCAGCCTCGCAAGTAGCTGGGATTATGGGCATGCGACACCACGCCCGGCTAATTTTGTGTTTTTTAGTAGGGAATGGGGTTTCTCCATGTTGGTCAGGACGGTCTTGAACTTCTGACCTCAGGTGATTCGCCCCTCAGCCTCCCTAAGTACTGGGATTACAGGTGTGAGCCACCACACCCAGCCCCATCTTTTAC
>NW_012115167.1:5876061-5894239 GCF_000951035.1 Colobus angolensis palliatus
GCCTCGCAAGTAGCTGGGATTATGGGCATGCGACACCACGCCCGGCTAATTTTGTGTTTTTTAGTAGGGAATGGGGTTTCTCCATGTTGGTCAGGCTAGTCTCGAACTCCTGAACTCAGGTGATAGGCCCACCTCGGCCTCCCAAAGTGCTGGGATTGCAGGCGTGAGCCACCTTGCCTCTCCGTGTTTTTTTTAAACACACATTTAGCATATTAGCACTAGGGGCCTGGCTTGGTAGCTCACGCCTGTAATCCCAGCACTTTGGGAGGTGGAGGTGGGTGGATCACTATAGGTCAGGAGTTTAATACCAGCCTGGCCAACGTGGCGAAACTCCGTCTCTACTAAAAATCAAAACAGTAACCGGGGGTGTAATCCCAGCTACTCGGGAGGCTGAGGCAGGAGAATCCCTTGAAGCCAGGAAGTGGAGGTTGCAGTGAGCCGAGATCGCGCCACTGCACTCCAGCCTGGGCGACAGAGCAGGACTGTCTCAAAAAATAATAATTTTAAAAAATGGATATTAGCACTAGGAAATGAAGATCCATAAACCTCTGAAGCTGACTTCTCTTCAGAGGACCAGAATACTCCCAAGTAGCACATAAATTCTATGGTTATTTGTTTAGACAACTGATGTAATATATTGGAAACAAGTGGGTGATGATGCATTATTTTTGTGGTGTAAAATACTGGATTTGAGTATTAATAGCTCTGCTACTTATTAGCTATGTGACCTAAGGAAGACCACTTAAATCCTTTGGGTCTCATTTTCTTCATCTATAAAATAGGAGGGTTGAACTAGATGATCTCTAGGGACATACTAAACTCTATTAGTTCTGTCAGTGTAAGGAGTCGACCTGTCAGCCATAAAGGACAGAGCAGAATTTGGAAGATGCCATTATTGGCTTCTTGGGACAGTCTTAAAGTTTTGAGACATGCTTTAAGTATCTGAAATGTTTCAAGTTTTAAACATTTTTCTTTTTTGTGAAATTGAAATTATTTTTGTTCCTGGGATTAGGCAATAAATAAATGTTAAACATCAGCTTTCATCAGAGTGTTAATGTACATTATTTCTCCATTAAAAGGGGATTTCAACCAATATTAAAACATAAACATGGCCGGGTATGGTGTCTCAGGCCTGTAATCCCAGCACTTTGGGAGGCCAAGGTGGGTGGATCGCAGGAGTTCAAGACCAGTCTGGCCAAGATGGTGAAACCCTGCCTCTACTAAAAATACAAAAATTAGCCAGGTGCGGTGTCAGATGCCTGTAATCCCAGCTGCTGGGGAGGCTGACACGGGAGAATCACATGAACCCAGGAGGCAGAGGTTGCAGTGAGCCAAGATCACGCCACTGCACTCCAGCCTGGGCAACAGAGTGAGACTCCATCTCAAAACAAAAACATAAAGTGTAGAGTACTTTATGTAAACAAAGCACTGTTGCTAATGAAGGGTAAAAGTGTTTTAAAAACTTTCCTATATTTGAAAAAATACTTTCCAAAACAAAACCAAACAAAAATACTTTCCTATCAGATCCAAGCAGACATAAGGCATATGTGGGAATGTTGACAATAACGATAGCCTTATACAATTTCCTTAATAATTTGTGAAATAGGTTTTACAAAACGATAATACTTTGTCAGCCATCCAAATGAAGGTTCTCTTTAGAATGAATAGCCCACAATGTCCTAGACCCTCAATAATAGGACTGAGCCAGGCACTGGCTAAGGTTAGAAAAGAAGAGAAGAGGGGCCAGGTGCTGTGGCTCACGCAGTAATCCCAGCACTTTGGGAGGCTGAGTCAGGTGGATCACCTGAGGTCAGGAGATTGAGACCATCCTGGCTAACATGTGAAACCCTGTCTGTACTAAAAATACAAAAAATTAGCCAGGCGTGGTGGTGCGCACCTGTATTCCCAGCTAGTGGGGAGGCTGAGTCAGGAGAATCGCTGGAACCTGGGAGGTGGAGGTTGCGGTGAGCCAAGATCATGCTATTTCACTCCAACCTGGGCAACAAGAGTAAAACTCTGTTTCAAAAAAAAAAAAAAAAAAAAAGAGGGTTATATGTATCTTATTTCTCTTAGATTTTACTCCAATTCAAAGACAGTGTTTGTTGTTATTTTGTATTTTTCTCTGTATTGGTTTATTATTGAGACCACCATTAAGCCCCATTTTCCTAAGCCATATTGTTTGCATCTTTCTTTTCCCCCCCAAGACGGAGCCTCGCTCTGTCGCCCAGCCTGGAGTGCAGTGGCGCAATCTTGGCTCACCGCAACCTCTGCTCCACAGGTTCAAGTGATTCTCCTGCCTCAGCCTCCTGAGTAGCTGAGACTACAGGCATGTGCCACCATGGCCAGCTAATATTGTATTTTTAGTAGAGATGGAGTTTTACCATGTTGGCCAGGCTAGTCTCGAACTCCCAGCCTCAGGTGATCTGCCCACCTCAGCCTTTCAAAGTACTGGGATTATAGGCATGAGCCACCATGCCTGGCTTCATTCTATTTTTTAAGTTTAGCTTGCAATAGTAACATGAAGCAGAGGCCTTGTTTCATTAAGTATATTTTGATTTTCCTTGAAAGGTTTCTAGTTAACATTTTTGTCACTTTCTAACCTTCCCAGTTAAAATATTTGTCTGAAAATGAGAAGAAGTTGTCGGCAATAGTAAAAAATAAAAATTTAAAGGTTTAAGAAAGATAAATAAAAATGAAAATGGGAAGAGGAAAAGCCGATGGAGAGTGCTGGCAAACTGAAAAGTTTTGTGATGTGTGAGTAAACAGCCAGGTTTTCTATCTAAAAACAGGAATGAACTAATCTTTCATTATTATAGTACTAACAAGAGTTACAGGCCAGGTGCCTTGGCTCACACCTGTAATCCCAGCACTTTGGGAGGCTGAGGCAGGCAGATTGCTTGAGGTCAGGAGTTGGAGACCAGCTTGGCCAACATGGTGAAACCCCGTCACTACTAAAAATACAAAAATTAGCCGGGCATGGTGGCACATGCCTGTAATCTCAGCTACTCAGGAGGGTGAGGAAGGAGAATTGCTTGAACCGGGGAGGCAGAGGTTGCAGTGAGCCAAGATACACCATTGCATTCCAGCTTGGGCAACAAGAATCTCCATCTCAAAAAAAAAAAAATGACAAAAATTGCAAATCTGTGGGCAAAAGAAATGACTGTTGTTTTGGGGGTCTAGGATGTGTTGGGGCACAATACAAAAAGCAAGGCAAGCTGGGCACAGTGGTGTGTGCCTGTAGTCCCACTACTTGGGAAGTTCAGGCAAGAGAATGGCTTGAGCCCAGGAGTTAAAGGATGCACTCTTATGATTGTGCCTGTGACTAGCCATTGAACTCTAGCCTAGGCAACATAGCAAAACCCCATTATTTCTTTAAACAGTAAGGCAAGCCGACTTTATTTATTTATTTTTTTGAGATGGAGTCTTGCTCTGTCACACAGGCTGGAGTGCAGGAGCACGATCTCGGCTCACTGCAACCACTGCCTTCCAGGTTCAAGCGATTCTCCTGCCTCACTCAGCCTCCTGAGTAGCTGGGACTACAGTCTTGTGCAACTACACCTGGCTATTGTATTTTTTAGTAGAGATGGGGTTTTGCCATGTTGGCCAGGCTGGTCTTGAACTCCTGGCCTCGTGATTCACCTGCCTTGGCCTCCTAAAGCGTTGGGATTATAGATGTGAGCCACCGTGCCCAGCCTAAAAAAGTGAGGCAAGCTGACTTGATATACATCCTGCTGGAAGAATGAAAAAAAAAATTAAATCTTCTCTGAGAAAACATCAAATGGTAGATGACGCCGGTGCAGCGGGGGGGCCCGGAGGCCCTGGTGGCCCTGGGATGGGGAACTGCGGTGGCTTCCTCGGAGGTTTCGGCAGTGGCATCTGGGGCCGGGGCCAAGGCCGCAGAGCTCGTGGAGGCAAGGCCGAGGATAAGGAGTGGATGCCCGTCACCAAGCTGGGCCGCTTGGTCAAGAACCTGAAGATCAAGTCCCTGGAGGAGATCTACCTGTTCTCCCTGCCCATTAAGGAATCTGAGATCATTGACTTTTTCTTGGGGGCCTCTCTCAAAGATGAAGTTTTGAAGATTATGCCAGTGCAGAAGCAGACCCGTGCTGGCCAGCGCACCAGGTTCAAGGCGTTTGTTGCTATTGGGGACTACAATGGCCACGTCGGCCTGGGTGCCTGGGTGTTAAGTGCTCCAAGGAGGTGGCCACTGCCATCCATGGGGCCATCATCCTGGTCAAACTCTCCATTGTCCCCGTGCGCAGAGGCTACTGGGAGAACAAGATCAGCAAGGCCCACACCGTCCCTTGCAAGGTGACAGGCTGCTGCGGCTGTGTGCTGGTGCGCCTCATCCCTGCACCCAGGGACACTGGCATCGTCTCAGTGCCTGTGCCCAAGAAGCTGCTCATGATGGCTGGTATCGATGACTGCTACACCTCAGCCCGGGGCTGCACTGCCACCCTGGGCAACTTCGCCAAGGCCACCTTTGATGCCATCTCTAAGACCTGACCCCTGACCTCTGGAAGGAGACTGTGTTTACCAACTCTCCCTATCAGGAATTCACTGACCACCTTGTCAAGACCCACACCAGAGTCTCCGTGCAGCAGACCCAGGCTCCAGCTGTGGCTACAACATAGGGTTTTTATACAAGAAAAATAAAGTGAATTACGCCTGAAAAAAAAAATTAAATCTTAAGTTCCTAGATCCAACTACCAATGAATGGGTTTACAAGAAATACAAGGATTTCTTGTATTCATGAATGTGAAATGTGATGTAAATGTGAACTAGAAACCTTTCAAGGAAAATTAAGAAAATAAAAATATACTTAATGAAACTAGGCCTCTGCTTCATGTTATTATTGCAAGCTAAACTTAAAAAAAAATGGAATGATGCTATATATATATATATATATATATTTTTAATTAAAAAAAATTTTTTTTTGAGATGGAGTCTCACTCTATAGCCCACGTGGGAGTGCAGTGGCGTGATCTTGACTCATTGCAACCTCCGCCTCCCAGGTTCAAGCAGTTCTCTGCCTTAGCCTCCCAAGTTACTGGGATTACAGGCATGTACCACCACGCCCAGCTAATTTTGCATTTTTAGTAGAGGCAGGGTTTCACCACGTTGGCCAGGCTGGTCTCAAACTCCTGACCTCAGGTGATCCACCTGCCTCCCAAAGTGCTGGGATTACAGGTGTCAGCCACTACACCTGGTCTAGAAGAATATATTTTTAAAATAGTACCATGAGGATGCAATCAATAAGATGTAGAACGTGAAAAACTCTTTAGGACAAATGACCTATAAATAAATTGCAAGAAAATTAACAATAGCAACAATGAAGATGAAAGGGTAACCTGTGGAATAAGAGAGATTTAAGAAAGTGAGAGATTTAAGACAGCCAGGAGAGTGACATCAGCAAAATGGGAGACCAGGAGCTACCTCACTTGTGTTTCCCCACAGCAACAATAGTTTTTAGCTTTTCACCTGTCCACAGATAAAAGTACCTCTGTTGGGAACTTTGGAAACTAGATAGGAGACAGTGAAACCCTTATGGAGCCCAAGATCCAGGAAGGCTCTTATGAGACAGCAGAACCGCACCCAGGTAGCAGACTCATTGATCAAGGTTGCAGCTCCAGACTTGGAAATGGTGCTACCTCCCTGTGGACTTGGCTACAACCCTGTTTGGCCTTGGTCCTGCTGCTAGACCATCTACTTAGGGACCTGGAAGAATCATAACTACTTGTGTCTCAGGTGACAGGCCCACCAACATCAGTTTCATAGCAGACCCTGAAACAACTGTTAAGTCTCAACTCCAGCCCTCCTCATTGTGGTCTGAGAGCAATCCTGCCCATGAAGAGACCCGGGGGTGACATGACTATCCATGCCCCAGGAAGCAGGCCTGCAGATTTCACTCTTGCCTGTGGACCCTGAAGCAGCCCAGTGACTTGGTTCCAGCCCCTCTAAACTACTGTTAGGGCCAGTACTGTCTGCCCAAGGGCCCACCCAGTGACCTAGCAGGAAGCTTACCAGGAAACTGGAGGAAGCCACACCAGTCTATGCATCTGGTAATAGGCCCATTGTCTGCAGACCCCCATCGCAACACCAGTCCTACTGACCAAGGTCCTGGGGGCAGTCCAGTCCACCCATGGACCAGACAGGATCCACACCCATTAGAGCCCCTGGTAACAAGCTTGCCAACTGTGGACCCCACTGTGGACCCAGCTCCAACCCCATTTGAGTGCAATCCCATCAATTCAGGGACCCAATAGGAGAAGGCCTTTTCTTTCTAAAACTAGTCTATAAAGACTGGAAGAGGTGTTTGTTCCTTTTTTTTTTGAGATGGAGTCTCGCTTGTCGCCCAGGCTGGAGTGCAGTGGCACGATCTCGGCTCACTGCAAGCTCTGCCTCCCAGGTTCACACCATTCTCCTGCCTCAGCCTCCAGAGTAGCTGGGACTACAGGTGCCCACCACCACACCCGGCTAATTTTTTAATTTTTAGTAGAGACGGGGTTTCACTCTGTTAGCCAGGATGGTCTCGATCTCCTGACCTTGTGATCTGCCCACATCGGCCTCCCAAAGCGCTGGGATTACAGGCGTGAGCCACTGCGCCTGGCGTGTTTGTTCCTTTAAATACATAAACACCAGTGCAAAGTTACATGGATAGCAAAGACTCAGGTAAACATGACACCATCAAAAGAAACTGCTATGAATTGAATATCTTTGTCCACTCCAAAATTCATGTGTTGGAAACTTAATCTCCAATACAACAGTGTTGGGAAGTGGGCCTCCTCCAGTTCCTTTGCCACACTACCACCACAGAAGGATCTTTTAAGAACTCAAATCTGGCTGGTTGGGGTGGTTCATGCCTGTAATCCCAGCACTTTGGGAGGCTGAGGCAGGAGAATAGCTTGAGCCCAGGAATTTGAGATCGGCCTAGGCAACACAGTGAGATCTTGTCTCAAAAAAAAAAAAAATCTGTGCACAGTGATGTGCACCTGTAGTCCTAGCTACTCGACAGGCTGAGGCAGGAGGATCCTTTTGAGCCTAGAAGTTCGAGGTTGCAGTGAGATAGGCTCATACCACCGCACTGAGTGGCAGAGTGAGACCCTATCTCAGAAAAAAACAAAACCCCAAATCTGATCTTGTTATTACTCCTCTGCTTACAACTCTTCAGGGACTCCTGAAGTAGTTGAGAACACACCACTCCAAATAAGCTACTCTGGCTCTTATTGATTATTTTGAGTTAAAAGCACCTAAAAAACAGCAGGTGCATAAAGGGCACTGTGACTTACCTTTTTCTTCCTGAAAGCAGAAGCAGAAGATAAAACTCACATGTGAAAGGTGCTCTTTTTTCTTTTCTTTTCTTTTTTCTTTTGACAGTCTCACTCTGTCGCCCAGGTTGGAGTGCCGTGGCATCATCTTGATCTCGGCTCACTGCAACCTCTGCCTCCCAGGTTCAAGTGATTCTCCTGCTTCAGCCTCCCGAGTAGCAGGGATTACAGGTGCCCCCCACCACACCTGGCTAATGTTTGTGTTTTTAGTGGAGGTGGGGTTTCACCATACTGGCCAGGCTGGTCTGGAACTCCTGACCTCAAGCAATCCAGCTTCCTCAGCCTCCCAAAGTGCTGAGATTACAGGCATGAGCCATTGTGCCCAGCTAGAAGGTATTCTTAACACCAGAAATGGGGAATCACGGCCATAAAAAATCTGTATTAAAAAACCTTGTTAAACTAATTCTTATCTTCCTAGTCACTTCTCCATGATTAACCACCCTAGACCAAGTCCATATTTTCACAATTTACTACTCTTTGTCCCACTTAGCGTATAATCATATGGCTGAAAGTGCTTCTTTGGGTCATTTCCTTATGAAGGCCCCTGTGTCATGTAAAACTTACATTAAATAAATTTGTATGCTTTTCTCTTGTTAAGTTGTGTTTTGTTACAAAGCCCCAGCGAAGAACCCTGAGATGGGAAGAGGAAAGATTTTTCCTTCTCTACACTTCCCAATGATTAAGTATAAAAATTGGCATTACTTGGGAGGCTGAGGTGGGTGGATCACCTGAGGTCAGGAGTTCGACACCAGCCTGGCCAACATGATAAAACCGCGTCTCTACTAAAAATACAAAAATTAGCTGGGCGTGGTGGTGCATGCCTGTAATCCCAGCTACTCGGGAGGCTGAGGCAGGAGAATCACTTGAACCTGGGAGGCAGAGGTTGCAGTGAGCCGAGATTGTGCCACTGCACTCCAGCCTGGGCAACAAGAGCAAAACTCTTAAAAAAAAAAAAAAAAATTGTCCATTACATGTAAACTCTTCATCTCTGTGACCTAGGCCCTGTCTATTTTTTCAGATTTATTACCCTAGGGTCCTGGTTCCATTCTTCCTGTACTATTTACAGAGAACTCAACACCTCACTCTGTTTCATGCTTCCATATATAGGGATGAGTTACTTCACCTGCAGCATATTCTGATATTCTCCATTAAGCCTCTCCTGACCTACTGCAGCTGAATTAATGGAATCTTCTTCCGCCAAACCTGATAGCTATTTTTAGGTACTAAGTAATAACAATTCTTAGTCCATTGTATTTTAATAATTTATTTACATGTAATTTTCCCTTACCAGAATGTAAGATTTTAAGGCAGAGACAGTCAAATATTTCTGTTATCTTCTGGAGCCAAGCAGAATGGATTGCAAAAGCTCTCAACTAATACCTGTTGGCCAGGGCATGGTGACTTACACCTGTAATCACAGCAGTTTGGGAGGCCAAGGTGGGAGGATCACTTGAACTCAGGAGGTGGAGAACAGACTGGGCAACATGGTGGGACCCTGTCTCTAAAAAAAATTTAAAAATCAGCTAGATGGGCTGGCACACATCTGTAGTCCCATCTATGTAGGAGGCTGAGGCAGAAGGATAGCTTGAGCCAGGGAGGTTGAGTTTGCCATAAGCTGGGATCACGTCACTGCACTGCAGCCAGGATGACAGAGTGAGACCCTGTCTCAAAAAAATAAAATCTGTTGAGTGACCAGTTGAGTGAAGAGTGAATGTTAATAACAGCATAATTGCAGAAAGTAGAATGGAGACAGAGTGCAGGTAGAGCTCATTGTAAAACTTTGGTGCCCTTGTGTTTGCACACATCTCTGTTCACATTTTATATAATATTTTAATGTTTTCAGAGGTGGAAAACCTCATTAAATGCCTGGGACCAGTTGCTTAATGGAACTTAGAATGGAAACATATTTGGCCACAATGGAAAGGAAACCTGTTTACAAGGAAGGCTTAGTTAGGTATTTATAATTTCCCTTTGCATCAAGGCTTCAGGGTCTTTTTCTTACCATTTCCTTGCCTTAGACAATTCTTTTAATAGGCCTATGCCCAGCTTTGTTATCTACAAAATAGGTTGTTTTGAGAGTTAATAAAATAAAGCTTTGTACTTGGATCCTTTTGCTTGAAGGCATTCTAAAAATGCAGCTGCTACCAAGTTTCAACTGTTACATTGGCAATAGCAGCCCCTAGTGGCACAGGAATTAATTTATTTTATTGCTCACTGATATTTTGGAACATGCTGTAGGCTCAGACAGGCAGTAATATGTGGCAGAATATGCTATCCCAAAATATACCACTTTGGCATAAGGATTATTTTGAGCTAAAGGCACATTAAAAAAAAAACGGGTGCAAGAAGGGACTCTGATTCTTCCCCTTTTCTTCCTTAAAGGAGGAGATAAAAGCCCCATATAGAAGATGTCCTCCCGTTACCAGAAGGAAGGCAACATTCTTATTGTCTTCTTAGAATGGGAAGTTGAGACTGAGAAAATTCTGTACAAACAGACCTTGTTAAAATACTTTTTATCTTCTTTAGCCTCCCCACATAGTTTAGTTACTTTTCTGCCATTGCCTGTCTTTATTCGTCCTAATATAGAAGCATTTAAGTTTTCCCACTTTTGTGGGTCATTTACTTACGAGGGCCCCCATGTCATACGTTATATTAAATAATGTAAACTTAATATTAAATAAATCTGTATGTATTTCTCTTGTTAACCTGTCTTAACGTAAGTTTAATTCTCGAGTCCAGCCAAAAAACCCTAAGAGGGCAGAGGTAAAATTTTGCCTCTTCTACACATACATTTGAGTAGGAGTTAAATAATGATAGCAATGTTGTTGTTGTTGTTGTTGTTTTGTTTGTTTTTTTGAGACAGAGTCTTGCTCTGTCACCCAGGCTGGAGTGCAGTGGCGTGATCCCAGCTCACTGCAACCTCAACCTCCCTGGCTCAAGCTATCCTGCCTCAGCCTCCTGCATAGATGGGACTACAGCCATGTGCCACCCCACCCAGCTAATTTTTGTGTTTTTAGTAGAGACAGGGTTTTACCATGTTGGCTAGGCTGGTCTTGAACTTCTGACCCCAAGTGATCCACCCACCTTGGTTTCCCAAAGTGCTGGGATCACAGGTGTGAGCCACTGCGCCCAGCCTGTGTTTTTACTTGCTTCTAAAAGAGTAATGTATTTCTCGTTAAGGTTAATTAGAGCTGGGGATACTCAGGAGTTCTAAGTCATGTTAAAAGAAAAACCAAACTCTGTAAAATATTTTAGACATTTATTCAGGGCCAATGTGACTGACCACAGCCTGGGAAAAACACAAACCCAAGAAACTTTGAGTAAGTGGTCCTGAGGTGGTCAGATTACAATTTTATGCATTTCAGGGAGGCAGGAGTTACAGGCAAAGATGTAAGTCAACACATGGAAGGTGTTCAGTCCAAGAAGCCAGGATATGCTGAAGTGGGACTTACAGGTTACAGGTGGATTCAGAGATTCTTTAATTTGCAATTGGTTAAAGTTGTAAGGCTCTGTCTAAAACTTGGAGTCAGAAGAAAGAAATGTTGAAGATAAGGATGCTACGTCAGAGTTAGCCACAATATTTTACATCGAAATGACCTATTCAGCAAGACTGATGGTCTGCAGGCATGACTTAACTCTTGCCTTGCATGGCCTTAGGTCTTTCTATAATTTGGTGTCTTATTGCCACAGAGTCTTATGATCCCTATTTTAACATTAATGCCAGTGAGTTGTTGTGTCTAAACTCTGAAAGGGAGGAGGTAGAAGGATCTATGTCTGATCTCTTCCTGTTATGGGTAGAAATACAATTTTTCAGGTTTCTCTGGGGTCCCCTTGGCCAAGAGGAGGTCTGTTCACTCAGTGGGAGGCTTAGGATTTTATTTTTCGTGTACAGTCAGGACCCACGGAAAACTAGGGGGCTTATAGAAAGACTTCTGAGGGATAAATTAACCCATAGATATTGTAGGCTACATTTGGTGTGTGTTTATATTTTGGGGAGAAAGTGTCTGAGGCTTTTTATCAGATTCTGAAAGCATCTAGTGATACCAAAAAGTTTTAAGATTAATATTCAGTGGACATGGAAAATAAAAATTTTAAAACACTTCTATTTTTATTTTTGAGACAGAGTGTCTCACCCTGTCACCCAGGCTGGAGTGTAGTGGCGTGATCTCGGCTCACTGCGATCTCAGCTCACTGCAACCTCCACCTCCTGGATTCAAGTGATTCTCCTGTCTCAGTCTCCTGAGTAGCTGGGTTTACAGGCACACACCACCACACCCCGCTAATTTTTGTATCTTTAGTAGAGACAGGGCTTCACCATGTTGGCCAGGCTGGTCTTGAACTCCTGACCTCAGGTGATCCGCCTGCCTCGGCCTCCCAAAATGCTGGGATTACAGGCGTGAGCCACTGCGCCTGACCAAAACACTTTTTTTTTTTTTTTTTTAAAAAAGCAAGGTTCATGACTTTCCCCTGTAATGTAGAATACACATCCTTTAAAGTTTTCATTGAAAGATTTTTATTGCTGGGGACGGTGGTTCATGCCTTAATCCCAGCACTTTGGGAGGCCGAGGTGGGTGGATCACCTGAGGCCAGGAGTTCAAGACCAGCCTGGACAAGATGATGAAACCTTATCTCTACTAAAAATACAAAAATTAGCTGGGCAAGGTGGTGCGCACATGTAATCCCAGTTACTTGGGAGGCTGACACATGAGCATTGCTTGAACCCAGGAGGTGGAAGTTGCAGTGAGCAGAGATCTCGCCATTTTACTCCAGTCTGGGCAACAGAGTGACACTCTGTCCCCCCACAAAAAAGAATTTTGTTTTAGAACCTACTACTTATTTAATTTTTTCATTAAATAACTTTTTATTACAACAGTATTACATGTCCACTGTAGATACTAAGAAAAATCAGGTAAGCAGAAAGCCATCCTCAGTTACTAAGAGATATACACTGTATGTTGGTGAATAAACTTCCAGATTTTTTCTATGTAGGTTGATAGATTTTACTATATTTTATTTTATTTTATTGAGACGGAATCTCACGATCTTGGCTCACTGCAACCTCTGCCTCCTGGGTTCAAGCGATTCTCCTGCCTCAGCTTCCCGAGTAGCTGGGACTACAGGCGCACACCACCATGCCCAGCGAATTTTTGTATTTTTAGTAGAGATGAAGTGTCATCATGTTGGCCAGGATGGTCTTGATTTCTTGACCTCGTGAGCCACTGCACCCGGCCTAGATTTGGCTATATAAACTTGAGGAAAATATTTGCAAGTAGGTAACAAGCATTAATATTTCTATGCATAAAGAGCTCTTAGAAATCACTGAAGTGGCTGGGCGTGGTGGCTCACACCTGTAATCCCAGCACTTTGGGAGGCCGAGGCGGGTGGATCACGAGGTCAGGAGTTTGAGACCAGCCTGGCCAAGATGGTGAAACCCCATCTCTACTAAAAATACAAAAATTAGCCGGGCATGGTGGCGCATGCCTGTAGTCCCAGCTACTTGGGAGGCTGAGGCAGGAGAATCACTTGAACCCAGGAGGCAGAGGTTGTGGTGAGCCGAGATCATGCCATTGCACTCCAGCCTGGACAACAAGAGTGAAACACCTTCAAAAAAAAAAAAAAAAGAAAATCACTGAAGTGACAGAAACCCCTATAGAAAACGGACAAAGAAATAGGAAGAAATACAAGCAGCCAATAAATGTAGTAAAAAAGTATTTACTCTCAAAATTTAAGAAATGCAAATTAAAACAGATAATATTTTTCATGTATCATATGGCAAAGGTTATAAAGAATAATATGGACGGGTGCAGTGCTATGTGCTCATAGTCCCAGCTACTTAGCCTGAGATCGGAGGATAACTTGGGCCTAGGAGGTCGAGACTACAGTGAGCCAAGATCGTGCCACTGCACTTCAGCCTGGGCAACAGAGTGAGACCCTGTCTCAAAAATTAAATTAAATTATTTAAAAATATAATATCAGTCGGCCGGGCGTGGTGGCTCAAGCCTGTAATCCCAGCACTTTGGGAGGCCAAGACGGGCGGATCACGAGGTCAGGAGATCGAGACCATCCTGGCTAACACGGTGAAACCCCGTCTCTACTAAAAATACAAAAATTAGCCGGGCATGGTGGCGCATGCCTGTAGTCCCAGCTACTTGGGAGGCTGAGGCAGGAGAATCACTTGAACCCAGGAGGCAGAGGTTGTGGTGAGCCGAGATCATGCCATTGCACTCCAGCCTGGACAACAAGAGTGAAACTCCACCTTCAAAAAAAAAAAAAAAGAAAATCACTGAAGTGACAGAAACCCCTATAGAAAACGGACAAAGAAATAGGAAGAAATACAAGCAGCCAATAAATGTAGTAAAAAAGTATTTACTCTCAAAATTTAAGAAATGCAAATTAAAACAGATAATATTTTTCATGTATCATATGGCAAAGGTTATAAAGAATAATATGGACGGGTGCAGTGCTATGTGCTCATAGTCCCAGCTACTTAGCCTGAGATCGGAGGATAACTTGGGCCTAGGAGGTCGAGACTACAGTGAGCCAAGATCGTGCCACTGCACTTCAGCCTGGGCAACAGAGTGAGACCCTGTCTCAAAAATTAAATTAAATTATTTAAAAATATAATATCAGTCGGCCGGGCGTGGTGGCTCAAGCCTGTAATCCCAGCACTTTGGGAGGCCAAGACGGGCGGATCACGAGGTCAGGAGATCGAGACCATCCTGGCTAACCCGGTGAAACCCTGTCTCTACTAAAAAATACAAAAAACTAGCCGGGCGAGGTGGTGGGCGCCTGTAGTCCCCGCTACTCAGGAGGCTGAGGCAGGAGAATGACGTGGATCCAGGAGGCAGAGCTTGCAGTGAGCTGAGATCTGGCCCTGCACTCCAGCCTGGGTGACAGAGTGAGACTCCGTCTCAAAAAAAAAAAAAATATATATATATATATAGTATCAGTCAGTGTCAGTAAAGTTTCACAGAAATAAGTAGGTGCAGCCTTTCTGGTGGGTAATTTGTAAATTATGTTTTTAATAGTGCTGTTTCTGCTTGCCACCCTTTCATTTAATGCTTTTTCTTTTTTACCAGCCATTCTCTGCAACTTCTGTAAGTACATGTAAAACAATCTATAGTTTGTCTCTGAGTTTGGTTTACTTGGAGCCATGGAAGCAACTCTGAATTTGCCTTTTATAAAATTACTTTAGGAAAAGAAATATTTTTTTCTATTATAAAAAATGCCTCTGGCCGGGCACAGTGGCTCACACCTGTAATCCCAGCACCTTGGGAGGCTGAGGTGGGCAGATCACCTGAGGTCACTGCCCTGTCTGTGCTCAAGTTTCTCTCCCAGAATACAGCCTTTTCATTTATTTAAATCCTGCTCATTCTTCAGGGACCAGCCCAAGTCCCAGTAACTACCATTAACCTTCCCTGCCAATATCAACTCAAACTCATCTCATTCTCTAACTTCCATCGCACTCTGGTCTAGATGGAGCACCCTTGCTACTGAATGGGGACCACAGACTGGCAGCATTGGCATCACCTGGGAGCTTGTTAGAAATGCAGACCCCCAGCCCTGTACCAGACCTGCTGAATCAGTTTACACTTTACCCAGGCCCCCAGACTTAGTGTGGTTCGTATGCACACTAAGGTATGGGGAGCACTGTCCGTAGCACTGGTTCTCAGAGCATGATCTATGGACCAGCAGCACCTAGCATGGTGTTAGCACTGCCGAGTATCGGCTCTACCCCAAACCAAGTGAATCCAGCCATCTGTGTTTTAACAAGGCCCCTGGGGAGTCTGAGGCACACTCAAATTTGAGAACTACTTCCAGTTCATCTGGCCCAGCATCTAATTCCAGGATGCTTTTCCATTTCATGTGTTTGTCTCCCTCTTCAAGATGTGGACCCTGAAGGCAGGAGCCATGTTGGTTGTCTCTCTGGCACTCAGACCAGTTTCAACAGGGTGATTGACGCCCCAGGGTAACTGATCAGTTTTCCTTTCCCCTCCCTGCCCTGTACAAGCACAAGGGAGTCTGGGGAGAAGGAGAGAGGAGGAAAGGGTCGATGGAAGATGACCTTCTTTTGTTTTCCCGAGTCTCTCAAGGGTTTGAGGTTTTTGTGGGAGGTTGGGGCACATTATGCTGCTTCTCTCAAATTGGAGACCATTGTTACCATGTAATTTTATGTTGTGGCCTGACTTGATCCAGAATCCTGTCTCCAATAGTTTTATGTGGGTTTTCTCCCTGGAAAAAGTTTTTATTGCGATTGAGCAAATAAAGCAATGTTGGCTAACTGTTCCCTTTTCTGGATCGATATGTCCTTCATCTGGGCAAGTGGCAGTGGCCAGCTCCTCTGGCTTGCAGGACCAGCAAGGAAGATTTTCAGACGTGACTAATGTATAGGCTCCTTGGACTTCCTACTCATGAACTCTCATAAAATGCGCTTTGTTCCATCATCGTCAATTTAACACAGCAGCAAGCAGTCCTGGGCTGGGGAGCAGCCGGGCCTCGCCTTTAGTGCGCTTCCTCCTTGGGCTGGCTGTGAGCTTTCAGATAGCCAGACATAATTCCCTTTGAATTGCTTAATGGACATACAATTTTAATCAATCATAGGACACTTGAGTGGGAAGAACTGGAGAAATCATCTACTTCTTTATTTTACAGGTAAAGGTTCTGGCTTAAAGATTATGCAGTTGGTTAACAGAATTATGACCAGAGCTAGTGCGCCGCGCAGGCGCACTACGCCGGTGCCCGGTGCGAGGGCGTCACCAGAAGTGCCCCGCGGCGCCCCGGATGCGACAGGGCAACATCGCGGTTGCCAGGGCGACGGGAGCTTTCCGCAGCTGCTGGTACTCCCGATTGGAAACAGAACCGTTAACCGTCGAGGGCCTTAGCAGCCGTCATGACCCTCTAGGGAATCCCACGATGTTGTTCTACCTGACCAAGAAAGTGAGTTTCCTGGCGGGGGGCGTCCTCATTTCCGCGCCATTCCCGCAGCCTGCAGCGATTCCCGCTGCCTTCCCGAGAAGCCAGGCTGCTTCACCCGGTCCCGATCGTGGCTTCGCCATTCCGCGGCCATCCTTCTCTCCGGGTCCAGCCTCCGACCTCCTCCTGCGGTTCCCAGAGCCCCAGACAGTCCTTGACCGAGCCCGCTGCCCTCTCGTAGCTCTCTCCCATTCCTGCCCCTGGCTAGGTCCTTTTGGGTGGCTCGAGGATAAGTCTCCACGTGCTACTCTATCTTTCCTCCTCCACCTGTTGCTGATCCACATGATTTAAACTCTTTGGATCACCACGAGCCACTGGGCAAGAGAAAGAAATAACAATAGGATAGCCTAAGTGTTGTGGGTAAAAAGGAAGAGGGACTGGTGGTATGGATTTATACCCGCTCCCTGCCCTCCCTTTAAAAAATCCACCCGGTGACTCTGGCGTTGGCTTCCTCCGCAGTCAGTATCCTTCTCTTTTTTGCACTTCTTTCCCTCTTTCCCAAAGGCTAGAGCCCGGGTCAGTTCAAGGGACCATGCCCATTTCACAACAGCTCGTTTTTTTTCTGCAAGACCGTCCGTTTTTCTTCTTGGAAGATTTTCTTCAGCCTTCATCACCTGCAGACTTATTTCCCACCTCCTTCGTGAAAAGTTGCTAGTGCGGCTATGGTTGCTTTTACAGATTTCCATTCCCAATAACGTGAAGCTTAAGTGTGTATCCTGGAACAAGGGACAAGGGTTCATAGCATGCGGTGGTGAAGATGGATTACTGAAAGTTTTGAAATTAGAGACGCAGACAGGTAAATGAATGCAAGCCCACATGTTTGAAATTGGTAGAAAATTGGCTAATGTTGTTTGTTCATGCAGTTTACTCATGGTATCTGTCAGTATGCAATTCTGATTATTTTAAAGGGAAAACCAACATTTTATGGTGTTTTATCTGGAGTATGTTTGCAGTACAGTTCAGAGAATGTTGAATGTAAACATCAGATGGTTTTTGCTGAGTTATTAATGGAGAATGAAAAATAACGAAGAATGAAAATAAGTCACTGTGTTATGCTATGTCTAATTATTGTACTGTATTATTAGGAGTCTAATACAAATCCTGTGAGTCAACATTTCAGTAAGAAAATCTGGTGGATTATTTACAGGCCTATCCTTTCTGCTTATTAGATACATTAATGGTTATTGACCTAGTGTCCAAGAACAGAAAATGGGATATGTTTTACATTTCTATTAGTGGGTCTCTTGTTTTTGCGGCTTGATTTCTTTCTTTATCTAGTTGTCTGGAATCTCAGCAAACAGCTTCCTACTTCTTTAGCCCCCCAGTGCTGCACTAGATTGAAGATCTAGATAAGGCAATTAGGGTTAAATCTCTGCTCTGCCACAAGACTACTGAATGACTTTCAACAAGTGGCTGAGGATCTTACTACTTTAGTTTACTCTTCCATAAAATGAAAATGTAGGGGATTAACTGCATTACATTTTTGGATTCCTTACAACATAGCTTCTCAAACTGTATTAGGTATAAGAATCACTGGAAGAGGTTGTTAAGATGGATTTCATGCTCTACCCCCACACAGTGGACCCAGGATGGGGCCTGAGAATTTCCATTTCTAGTGAAACTGAGTTGCTGGTCCTCAGACCCCACTTTGAATAGCATTACCTTACAGCTTTGAATGTGGTATGAATAATTTAAATACTTATTGACGATTTTCCATATACTGGATGTTTAACCTTCACAATCTTATTTGACTTCACAATAATCTTGGGCAGTAGGTATTCTAGGTGAAAAAATTGAGGCTCTGAGCTGTTAATAATTGCCTTAGGTCACGCAGCCAGTAAGTGGCAGAGCAAGGATGTGAAACTAAGTTTGTCTCA
>NW_012115167.1:5895004-5906813 GCF_000951035.1 Colobus angolensis palliatus
GTGAGCCATTGTGCCTGGCCCGCAAGTTTTAACTTACATTAAGAAATGCATTCATTTTGTTTAACATTGAAGGCTTTTTTAAAAACAAACTTCTTTTTCTTCTCTAACCTTTTGATAAGCTGTGGCTAGAGTATTCTTTGAAATTAGTGAGCAAGATGGGAAATCGATTCTTTGAAAGTTTGGAAAATGGAGTAAAGTATTTGTTTTGGAACGTAATGATTATAAATTGTGCTGAAAGAAATAAATATGAGGAATATGGCTGCAAGATTCTAACAAGATCAGTATATTGTATTTAATACAAATAGTGTTGATTGAGCAGATCCCTCCAGTAACTATCATAGATCTCACATGCCTGCTTTATATCAAGCACTGTTTGTGCTAAAGATACAACATTTTAAGTATAATGTTTCGTAGCTTGGGTACAGCAATATAATACAGCAATCCTCTACATCAACAAATCATCTTCTATGACACCATTTTTAATGTCTATGTAGTATTTCATTATACTGGTATTACTATATCATAATTTGCTTAACCAATTCTAGTATTGGACATTTAGATGTCTCCACATTTTTACTATTAAAGCAACTATATCTTTGTATCCAAATCTTTGCATAAATTGTTAATACTTTCTAGGATAAATCTCTAGAAATGGCATTCACTAGATCAAAGAGTGTGTACATTTATACAGGTTCCTAATATGTACATTTATACAGTTTCCTGATATGTGTATGCAAATTACCCTCCAGAAAGTTTGCACCAAGTTGCATTTCCAGTTTTCAGTCCTCTGCTCTAGAAGGAAAGGAATTAGAACCAGCAATCCATCTTTTTATATCAGGTTTATTTCTCTCACAGGCCAGCTTCCAGTGTTTTGCTGGAGCCCATCTCCCTTCACCTTCTCAGGTACCTCTCTGCCAATTTATTCTCTCTCTCTCCTTTCAGCATCAGTCCTCTCTCCTTTTCTCTCCCTCACCAGTGACTTTCATCTTCTAAATCTAATGGACAGCTTTTATGGACTCATCAGGATTTGACTTGAAACATTATTTTTCAAGACAAGAGAATTCAGAATGTTTAAGTTATTGTTATATTTAGACATTCTACTTTTCTCTCCTTCTCTGGTCAGTCCTCAGTCTCTTTGCTAGATTTCCCTCTTCTATTAGAATTCCTGAGAACTTGCTTCTGGGCTCTCTATTCACTTGCTCTATTTATTCTTTCATTCTCATGCCCTTAAATGCCATCTGTGGTATGAGGTGAAGAGCCCCACATTTATATCTCCAGCCCAGTCCTGATTTTTCAGACGTGGGTGTCTCCACTGGAGTCTTTCACAGGTATTTCACTCTTACTGTGTTCAAAACTGAACTCTTAATATTCTTCCAAATCTCTTTCAATTCTCTCCATTTCAGCAAATGTCTCAGATTCACTCATTTGCTCAAGCTGGAAATCTTCTCTTTTCCTCCGTTAACAACATCTGCATCAGCAATCCTGTTGCTTTTTTCTCCAAAGTGTATCTTGAACCCATCCTTTCCTTTGTCTCCCCTTCTCCCTCTATAGCTCCAGCTACCATCATCCCTCACCTGGTCTATTGTGAGAATCAGTTTCCCTCCTTCCATTGTCTCTGGCTTCCTCTTAGTCGTTCTTGACACTCTAGCCAGTGTCAGGTTTTTTGTTTATTTGTTTTGTTTTTTGAAATGGGATCTCACTCTGTTGCCCAGGCTGGAGTGCAGTGGTGCGATCTTGGCTCATTACAACTTCCACCTCCCAGGTTCAAGTGATTCTCCTGTCTCAGCCTCCTGAGTAGCTGGGATTACAGGCATGTGCCACCACGCCCAGCTAATTTTTTTTTCTTTTTTCTTTTTTTTAGTAGAGACAGAGTTTCACCGTGTTAGCTAGGATGGTCTTGATCTCCTGACCTCAAGCGATCAGCCCACCTCGGCCTCCCAAAGTGCTGAGATTACAGGCGTGAGCCACTGCACCCGGTCTTTTTTTCTTCTTCTTCTTTTAAAGGGACCAGATTATGTCATTTCCTTGCCGAAAGGTATTTAAAGGGCTGACAGCCTGGGTTGGAGCTGCTTGTGGGAGGGTTTGAGGGTGATGGCCCTGGGTGGGGGCTGCTTGTGGTAGGGTTTCAGGGAGATGGCCCTGGGTGGGAGCTGCTTGTGGTAGGGTTTGAGGGTGATGACTCTGGGTTGGAGTTGCTTGTGGTAAGGTTTGAGGGTGATGACCCTGACTGGGATTGAGGTGGCATTTCTTGCTTTTCCTGCTATGACTGCCAAAGCCTCATCCTCTCATCCTCATGAGAGGAAATAGAGAGCCTTGGAAACCAACATTTCCGTCACAGAAAAAGTATATAGGGCCATGCAAGCCAACTGTAGCTGACTGTGCAGTCCTCCAGTACCTGCAGGCATTGACATTGCCTCAACTTTCCAATTTGCCCAGGACAACAAAATTTACTATAAATCTTAGGTAAGGTGTCCTTAGTTAGACCCAGGGATGCATACAGAGTCCTTTGCAGCCAGTCATTCACATAGAGAAGCAAGGCAACCAGGTGATCCTGCCAGAAAGTCTGGCGAATATGGTACCATCTCTTTCTCAGAATTGTATTATCCCTATGTGTTGCAAAACAGTATTCTGTATATTTTGATTATAAGTTTCAAGCTTATTTTGCAGCACATAACAGGAATTTCTGTTGAAATTGGGCTGCTGACAACTTTTATGAATGCAAACAAAAGCATTGTCAGTCACGCTTTTCTAAGAGAAAGACTCTCAGAGATTTAGTGTGTTTGGTTATTGGTGTTATTAGCATGATCTTCTGTTCTTCTGTATCATACCTTTTATTTTCAGTTGCGTCATTATACCTTTATTTTTTAAAAGCCTTCTTTGGACTTTTTGATGTACTTTGAATTGTTGGAATAACTGATTTCATTCTGAAATTTCTTTACATGAGTTTAAAATGCTTTATTTTATTGGTGACTTCTTTGATCATGCCTTTTAAATCTAAGGATTACTGTTATGTGCTTTTAGAAGATTTATGTTAGTATTACCAGATTTTTGTTCACATACCTGTTTGGTTTCATTACCTTATTGGCTATCTGGAGTCTAGTAATGTAACTGGATGGAGTCTTGGGATATTAATCCTGGCTTTACTCTACATCATTTAAAACTTTTGGCCTTTTTATGGACATCTGAGAACTTTCGGGTGGGTTTTATGAATATTTTTTACATGATCAAGTTATGGAGTTGCTTCCAGCAAGAGACCTTTTCAGATGTGGATGATATTTGTCCAATATATCAAGCGGAATTTCAAAGCCTATTCTTAACTGTCAGCATGTATTTTGTCAAGAATGTGCTACCTTATGGTCTAACAGAGGGAAAACGTGGATGGTTAATCTAAATCGCATATCACCCATTTCACTTAGTTAGGTTATAGTGACATCAGAATATGTGTGTATATATATTATATATATATATGCATCACAATGGATTTTTCAGTTCTAGAAGTTAAGAAAAATGTTTCCACCAAATATTTTAGAATATTATAATGATGTTTAAGTATGTTGTACAATTTTTAAAAGATTAAATGAGTGAGAGAACCCTATGTTAAAAAATTTATGTTCAACCTAATGTGTGTGTCAGCAACATTTATTCTATCTTGACAGATGATTGCATTGTTAAACTGTACGTGTGTACGCTGTGTTACCAAAACAACTGGGTAATTGGAACTAGTGATTTTAGAGGAAATTAGGTATTTTTTCCTGCAAGTGTTTTCAGAATAAAGGATATTTTTCATAATATTTTAAGATACTTGTTATCTGAAAGTAGAATTTTCTTTAGCATTGGTATAATTCTCATCCTCACAAATTCTTAAGATTTTCATAAAATTTGTAATTTAAATGAAAATTTTAAATGCTATGTTTTATGTATAACAGATTTCTAAGCCAAGATTAATTTATTGAGATGACATTTTAATATTATTCTCTGTAGTATGGTTAGTACCTTTTTAAGACATCTTTAGGGGTTTTCATTGCACTTTGGATAAAATCTAAAATTCTTATTTTCTACAAATACTTCGTAATTTTTCTTGTGCCTATCACTCCAGCCCTGTTTGATGCAATTTTCTCCCCTGTTCATCCACATAGGCCTTTTTAGATTTTGTCAAGGGCTCTAGGCATCTACCTCAGAGCCTTTACATTGCTGTGTCCTAGCCTGGAATACTCCCCTTCTTTCTCTACCTTTCCTGGCTATCTCCAGTTTACCTCTCAGTCTCAGCTTAAATATCAATTCTTCTGATAGCCTTCCCTGGTTCCCCATCAATCTAAATTAAGTCACTTCTGCTACTGTTTCTTATTATGCTTTCACATTCCCAGTTTATAGTTACATTTATGTGTGTGTGAGTATATATTTAATATTGGTCCCTCACACTGTAAGCTCTGAGGAGAAAGGGGAAATGACTGTTTTGTTTATCATTTTATATGTAGAACGTTTTATAATGCATAGCACAGTGTACACATTCAATAAATATTTGTTGAATGAATGAATAAATGAGTGAATATAAGATTCTGTGTAATCTAGCAAAAACCCATTTTCAAAGTCTATGCTGTTTTGATCCCTTGTAAGCTGTAGAGTTTGCAATCTGTAGGCCATAAATATTTCTATTTGTGGTCTTTTGGAAAGGTATAAAAAGCAGTGATGATTATTAATATATGTAATGTATGAGTAAACAATGTTGATTTATATATTTTGCTTTATTTTACCAGAATGTCTTTGCAAGGGATATGTGTTACTGTTTCTGTTTATACCATGAGAAAAATAGATCAGAATGAGGCATACTTAGAGAAATGATTAATACTGCCCAAGAATACAAAAAGAGTCAAAATCTTATAATATGTCACTTTTATATGTTTATCATAATAGTTTGTTTTGTTTTGTTTTAGATGATGCAAAATTGAGGAGCCTTGCAGCCCCCAGTAACCTTTCTATGCGTCAGACTCTTGAAGGTCATAGTGGTGAGTCATGCAATTTCTTTTAAGTCATGTTTGAGTGGTATTTAGACATTTGGGAAGTTTCTACTTAATGCAGAAATGTCAACTTTTTTTTTTTTTTTTTTGAGACAGAGTCTTGCTCTGCTGCCCAGGCTGGAGTGCAGTGGCCGGATCTCAGCTCACTGCAAGCTCCGCCTCCCAGGTTTACGCCATTCTCCTGCCTCAGCCTCCCGAGTAGCTGGGACTACAGGCGTCCACCACCTCGCCCGGCTAGTTTTTTGTATTTTTCAGTAGAGACGGGGTTTCACCGTGTTAGCCAGGATGGTCTCGATCTCCTGACCTTGTGATCCGCCCGTCTCGGCCTCCCAAAGTGCTGGGATTATAGGCTTGAGCCACCGCGCCCGGCCAGAAATGTCAACATTTTAAATAATGGTAATATTTAAAGTACAGATGCTCTTTGAGTTATGATGGGGATATGTTCCAGTAAACCCATTGTAAGTTGAAAATGCATTTAATACACCTAACCTACTGAACATCACAGCTTTGCCTAGCTTACCTTAAATGTGCCCAGAAAACACTAGCCTACAGTTGGGCACAATCATCTGACATAAAGCCTATTTTATAATAAAATGTTGAATATCTTATGTAATTTATTGATTTCTGTATTGAAAGTGAAAAACAGAGTAGTTGTATGGGCAATCGAAGTACGTTTTCTACTGAATGCGCATTGCATTCCCACCACTGAAAAGTCATTTAAGTAGTACCATTGTAAGTTGGGAGCTGTTTGTAATCATTTCTGTTGAGACATTAGTAATACAATGTAGAGTCATTCAACTTTTATGTGATTAAACAACATCTTAAATAAATCTAGAAGAACGTAGCTGTTATTTTATATATTGAAAATACTCCTGTCTATGGATGTTATATATATAATCCTTTTTAGAATCTGTCCTATGATTCCAGATTAAAGGAGACTGAAGAGACTGGGCGTAGTGGCTCACACCTATAGTTCAAGCACTTTGGGAGGCCAAAGTGGGAGGATTGCATGAGGCTAGGGTTTTGGAACCACCCTGGGCAACATAATGAGACCCTGTTTCTACAAAAAATAAAAAAAAACTAACCAGGTGTGGCGCTGTGCATCTGTAGTCCCAGGTACTCAGGAGGCTGAGGTGGGAGGATCCCTTGAGGTCAGGAGTTTGAGGCTGCAGTGAGCCACGATTGTGCCACTGCATTCCAGCCTTGGTAACAGGGCAAGATCTTGTCTCAAGAAAAAAAAAAGACTAAAGATTGAGACGTATAACATACAAATGCATTGTATAATCCTAGATTGGATCTTGGAATGAGAAAAACAAATGTCTATAAAGGACATTATTTAGACAATTGATAAAATTTGTATATGAACTGTGAGTTAGATAATAGTATATCAGTGTTAAACTTCCTAGTTTGTAATATGGTTATGGAAGAGAATGTCTTTATTTTTAGGACATGTACACTAAAGTATTTAGGGATTAAAAAATTAAAAGTCATCAATTATTCATGTACCCTGGAGGTTTAAGATATGCTTAAGAGTGTTTTATCAATAGAATGGAAAACAAGAGTGAGAGGTTGGCAGAAGAGAGATTATGGGACATATCTACCAAAAATGATAAAAATTTCCTAAACAAGTACTTAATATTGTATCCTTTGGACATCATTATTTTTGGGAGTCAGGCCAATTGGGTAAACCATGCTTGTATTTGTTTCTGTCATCAGGTATATGGTAGTTCTTGTAGCTCGCCATGATAGGTGTCTTCACTGGGATGGAATAGGGATAGATATGAAAAACAGTATTATGCATTGTTATAGAAAATTAGTGATATCAATAACTGCATCCTATGAATAGGTTTTAAGGAATATTAAAGACTAGTTAGCTGTGCAGGAACCATATTGATTTTAACATGATCTTGGTGTTTATATAAAAATATAAATTTGAAATCAGTTGTAACCTTTAAGTTTCTTTTTTTTTTTTTTTTGAGACGGAGTCTCACTCTGTCGCCCAGGCTGGAGTGCAGTGGCCGGATCTCAGCTCACTGCAAGCTCCGCCTCCCGGGTTTACACCATTCTCCTGCCTCAGCCTCCCGAGTAGCTGGGACTACAGATGCCCGCCACCTCGCCCGGCTAGCTTTTTGTATTTTTTAGTAGAGACGGGGTTTCACCGTGTTAGCCAGGATGGTCTCGATCTCCTGACCTCGTGATCCGCCCGTCTCGGCCTCCCAAAGTGCTGGGATTACAGGCTTGAGCCACCGTGCCCGGCGTAACCTTTAAGTTTCTAAATTGTTTTATAATGTTCTAGGTTCTGTTCAAGTTGTAACATGGAATGAGCAGTATCAGAAGTTGACTACCAGTGATGAAAATGGGCTTATCATTCTGTGGATGTTATATAAAGGTATACATTACTAGGAGAGCTTATTTAATTTTTCACATGTTGACATCTAGCTTACAGTATTTGGAAGGATAAATAACATCTCCAAAATAGACCCCTTTTACTAACAACAGGAGTTCATCCTGACTGCACAGTGGTAATATTTCTGGATTTATTGCTGCCTACTTTTCACTTTTTTTTTTTTTTTTTTTACTTTAACCCTGTTATTAAGAAAGTGAATTAGGTCATCGTTGGCTATCTCCAAAATGAAGTTAGACTCTTAGCAGAAGAATAGCTTCTACTTGAGATAGCTCTTTTTTTTCCCTATATTTCCAATAAGAATTACTTCCTAGGTAGTTCCAGTTTATAATTACATTTATGTGTATGTAAGTGTGTATTTAATATTGCTCCCTGAGTAGACTGTAAGCTCTGAGGGGAAAGGGAAAATGACTGTTTGTTCATTGTTTTATATGTACAACCTTTTATAATACATAGCACAGTGTACATGTTCAATCAATGTTTGTTGAATGAATGAATAAATGAGTGGCTAGAGTTATCTCAGTAGATGAAAACACATTTAGTAAGAAGTCAAAGAGAATAATTCATTTCCTGCATGGGCCAGTTAGTTTCCTTTTCTTTTATGGATACAGATTTTATCTCAACTCTGACTACTGGTTCACGGTTTGTGCCTCTTGTCTACAAGAGAAAGGGAGGGTAAAAGAAGGATTAACTTAGATATACCACTTCTACGAGAAAAACAGCTCATCATACATGTTCTCCTGAGGCCTGTAGCCATCATCTTCAAAAGGGAAGGGTGCCTTGGTTCATGTGTGCTGTTTTGAAAAGTTTATGTGTGCTGTTTTGAAAAGTTCCTGTGTGCTGTTTTAAATGGCAGGGCATACCATTTAAAAAGTCTTCACTAAAGATATACTATAATACTTTAATTTTTAAAAAGGTGTGTGTACGTGTGTGTGTAGGGGATAGAATGTGAAAATTCAGTGGATTGGAATAAACATTGTCTGTTTCCAAGGTAGGTCTTCAGGTCTTCTTTGGGTCTCAGTCTGGATTCTGTTACCCTGCTCTGACCAGTTATTCCAAATTGCATGATTATTTTCTTGGCTGCAGGCCAGAGTTTCTTATGTCGGTATGTCAAAAAGCCTTTAAGAAAAACAAAAACCGAATAACCTATTTTTTTTGCCTGTAATTTGGTTATGCTAAAAGACAAGTTACATCTCATTCCTACCCTGCATACAACTAGAATATTTTTGTCATTCAGCATTAGAGATGTGGTATCACTAATGTAATATAAACTGATTAGAATTTTTTCAAGCAGGCTTACTTAGGGTTTTACCTAATAGCTGTGTATTTTTTGGCTTCATTCTCTTTGTGATGGTAACTAATATGCTGTATTTAATATGCTCATAATTACTCATTGGAGAGTTTATGTGTACATATAAAGTTATTGTTACTTGGAGTTTTTTTCTTGGTTATGATCTGAACCATATTGTTCAAGTGGGAAAAGTTAGGCTTTCAGAAAAAGCAGTAGTTCTGGCTCTGAAAAAGCAAATTAAGTTTATTTTTTAATTGACAGAAAGAGACAGGGAAAGAAAGAAAGAGGAAACAAAGGATGGGCATTTATTATGTTTTCTGTGATAATCTTTGAAGCAGTTATCAGTTAAGCCCAAGTTAATTTTTCATTGTGTTTTTGTTGGATTTGGAAGCTTTATACTTTAATGTCTCAGGCTGTAGAAAACTTTGCGGTTATTTATCCCGTGGTGTACTTTATAGATTGCTTTCAATTCTTAAGTACTGTTTAATAGATGTGAAAGTTTTGACTTGTTATTTTTTAAATTTGTGAAAACAGGCTCTTGGTTTAAGGAGACGACCAACAATCGAAATAAATCAGTTGTTCGCAGTATGAGCTGGAATGCTGACGGACAGAAGATCTGCATTGTATATGAAGATGGGGCTGTGATAGTTGGTTCAGTGGATGGTAGTGCATTGATTGGACATAGAACTAAGATCAATATCTGGCTGACAGTTTTCTTCTTTAGAGATTTAAGTTAGTTATCATATGTTAGCATTCTGATTGAAAAATAGACATAAAAAGAAAATATTTGATATACAATTTGATGACGTTCAAGAACTGTTCTTTGGTTTTAACCATCTGTTTTTATGTATATTCAAGGAAAAAAGTCTTATTTTTTTATTTTCTACTGTGGCATTGAAAAAAGTGAATTAACTTTTCAGCATTTTTTAAACATGTCTGCCTCATTATGTAATTTCTGTTAATATTGGTTAGTCTGTACAAATACGTAGACCTTAGTTTCAAAAAGTCTGTGGTCATTTTTATTAGAACTGAACATGTCATTTTTGGTTGTAGTTTATAGCCTTAAAAACCCACATTTTTGAAATTCTAGTAATAGATAAAACTGGGTCTTCTGAGAGTCTGCACCTTTGTTTTAATTTGAAACTCTGTAGATAAATAATATATTTTAAAATCATTTTTATTTTCTCTCCCTCGCGCATGCGCACTCTCTCTCTCTCTCTCTCTATCTCTCTCTCTGTGTTTGTGTGTGTATGTGTAACTTCATGTATTCAACAAATGTTTCTGAGAGCCTATAAAGCAACAGCTATCATTTTAGGAACTAAGGGTACAGCAATGACCAGACCTAGATCAGGAGAGATGGATAAGTAACCGAGAAATTACAGTACCCTGTGATAAGCGCCAAGATGGGGAAAATACAGGAGCATGTAGAAGTGGCCACCTAATGCAGACTTGGAGGGATCAGGAAAGGCTTCCTGGAGGAAGTGATGCTGTTGCTGAGGCATTAACCACAAGGTAGACTGGTGTGTAGAATGTCTCAGCTCTAAGAAATAGCATTTGAGGAGGTCCAGAGAAGTTACACTTAGCTATGTTTGGGCCATTGAAAAACGTTGATTATCAGTAGGGTATAATACTAAAGGTGAAGAGTAGTATGCAGTGAATCTAGAGAGAGAAACAGAGGTCAGATCATGCAGATCATAATTTATATTAAGGTGTTTGGACTTCAGTCCAACAGCACTTGGGAGGCCAATGAAAAGTTTTAAGAATGGGAGCAATGTGATAAGATTGTTCCTTAGAAAAAGCTCTGTGCTACATATGAAGAATAGAGAAAGGAAAGAAAAATAATGGGCAGCTGTATCAGTAAACTACTCTGGCAATTCAGGTGTGAGATTATGGTGGATGGTAGCCATCCAGGTAATGACAAGGGAATGGAAGTAAGTAGATTTTAGACATACTCAGGAGGCAGAATAGTTAAGATTGGGGATGAGAGGATGGAAGTCCCCAGGGCAGTATCCAGAGTTTCAGCTTGGGCAGCTGGATGGATGGCAATGCCTTTCATTAAAATAGTGTGGAGAAAGAATGATTTTAAGGGAAAGTTTCTCTATTGGATATGTTGATTTTGTCATGCCATAGGCCATTCAAGTAAATCTATCCAGACCGTAGTTAGACATACATATCTGCAGCTCAAAAACATCTGTGCTGAACACAAAATTTTGGGAACCACCAGCATATACATGGTAATTTAAACCATTGAAGTAGTTGAACAAAACTTAAGGGCATTTGTAGAGTTAAGAATCAGCAACATTTAGGCTGGGGATGGTGGCTTATGCCTACAGTCCCAGCACTTTGGGAGGCCAAGGCAGGAGGATTGCTTGAGCTCAGGAGTTTGAGACCAGCTTGGACAACATAGCAAGACCTTGTCTCTGCTGAAAATAAAAAATCAAATTATCTGGGTGTGGTGGCACACTCCTGTAGTCCCAATCACTTGGGAGGCCAAAGTGGGAGGATTGCTTGAGCCTGAGAGGTTGAGGCTGCAGTGAGCCATGATCTTACCATTACACTCTAGCCTGGGCAACAGAGTGAGACCCTGTCCCGGGTGGGGGGGGAGGAATCAGCAACATTTCAGGGATGGGCAGAAGAAGGATGTTGAAAAGTAGGAGTCTTGGAGATAAAGGAGTATATGGGCTAATGGCAGCAAAGAGAGTTCAAGAAGGAGGGAGTAGTAAAAAAGAAATGTGTCAATTGGCTTTAGCAACAAGCCATCAGTGACGTCCATGAAGGCAGTTTCTTTCTTTTTTTTTTTGAGACGGAGTCTTGCTCTGTCGCTCAGGCTGGAGTGCAGTGGCCAGATCTCAGTTCACTGCAGGCTCCGCCTCCCAGGTTTACACCATTCTCCCACCTCAGCCTCCCGAGTAGCTGGGACTACAGGCGACCGCCACTTCGCCCTGCTAGTTTTTTGTATTTTTTTTAGTAGAGAGGGGGTTTCACCGTGTTCGCCAGGATGGTCTCGATTTCCTGACCTCGTGATCCGCCCGTCTCTTTTTTTTTTTTTCTTTTTTTTTCTTTTGAGATGGAGTCTTGCTCTGTCGCCCAGACTGGAGT
>NW_012115167.1:5909368-5910746 GCF_000951035.1 Colobus angolensis palliatus
AGATAGAGTCTCACTCTGTCACCCAGGCTGGAGTGCAGTGGCACGATCTTGGCTCACTGCAACTTCTGCCTCCCAGGATCAAACGATTTTCCTACCTCAGCCTCCCGAGTAGCTGGGACTACAGGTGCATGCCACCACGTCTGACTGATGTTTTGTATTTTTAGTAGAGATGGGGTTTCACCATGTTAGCCAAGATGGTCTCGATCTCCTGACCTCGTGAACCACCTGCCTCAGCCTCCCAAAGTGCTGGGATTACAGGCGTGAACCACTGTGCCTGGCCTCAATTTCTAAGTTTTAATCTTTTTTTTTTTTTTGCGACAGGGTCTTGCTCTGTTGCCGAGGCTGGAGTGCAGTGGTGCATTTTTGGCTCACTGCAGCCTTGGCCTCCAGGGCTCCAGGGATCCTCTCATGTCAGCCTCCTGAAGAGCTGGGACCACAGGTGTGCACCACCACCCCTGGCTAATTTTTGTATTTTTCGTAGAGACAGAGTTTCGCCATGTTGCCCAGGCTGATCTTAAACTCCTGGACTCAAGTGATCCGCCCGCCTCAGCCTCCTAAAGTGTTGGGATTATAGGCGTGAGCCATTGTACCCAGCCCTGTTTTTTTAAAAACGTGGAAAGTTTTAAAAGTATTTAAAAGTTGTTGTTAAGAGTATAACATTCTATAGGCTACGTCTTTTCCCACAGTGACCTCATTTTTCTCTTTTTGACTAGATCCCGTTTTGATTGACACTGGCATGTACGTAGTAGGCATCCAGTGGAACCACATGGGCAGTGTGTTAGCTGTGGCGGGCTTCCAGAAGGCGGCCACGCAGGACAAATATGTGAACACTGTGCAGTTTTACACTCCGTTTGGTGAGGTAAATGCATTCAAATTTGTTCTTTCTTTCTATTTAAATGTGCGGTGAGTAAGGTAGGGGAAAAAAGAACAAAGGAAATGGTGTAATTTCTTTTAGGGACATTTCATCTTCATAATATAAATCTTTGTTGTGTTTTATCATGGAATTTTATAATCTTATAGTTTTATAATTATAAAATAGAAGTTACAATTTTATGCATTCAGAAAACGAGAAGTTTGACATAAGAAATCACCATGGAGCAGTTATTTTGAATTCTCTGTGATCCGAATATGTGTCTCTTTTCATAGCCAGCTTTTGAGTAGTATTTAGTGTAATATAGTTGTTTCAGATTAATTTTTTGGATTTTTAGTGCGATATTTTACATGTGTTTAGATGTTAAACATACATATCTGTCTGTCCTTCCTCCAAACTTCTAATACTTTTGATTTGTTGCAAAGTAATCAATTATTTGAAGAAAATTTAATAATTAATCTTAAGTGATGCTACATTAAAATACAAGCATTGTTTTCATAAATGTAC
>NW_012115167.1:5912776-5915152 GCF_000951035.1 Colobus angolensis palliatus
TGAAAGAGAAAGACAAGACTTTATGATTGAATTTGCTAATATAATATTTCATTGATTCTAAGAAATGTAATTTTTTATAACTCTAAAATGAGGAGGCATCTTATAATCAAAGTTGCTATATTTTAATTAGCAATGTGTTTTTTCTTTTTCTTACTTGTACATAAAAATGGATGTTTCAGTCTATGGCATTTTAGATTTGATGAAATTTGCTATTGAATTCTTTGGATATAGTTTGTAAGTTTTTCTTATATGCATGTTTTTCATTATAAAAATTGAAGAAACATGATTTTAAAGTGAGTAGTAACTTTTCACAAAATAATGTTCATACCACTTTTGACCTTTATGAAGTGATTGGTGGTAATTTGTATTTAATTGTTATACTTTAGGTTAAAGATAACTTTCTTTTTCAGCATCTGGGTACTTTGAAAGTTCCTGGGAAGGAAATATCTGCACTATCTTGGGAAGGAGGTGGACTGAAAATTGCACTAGCTGTTGATTCCTTTATATATTTTGCAAACATTTGACCTAATTATAAGGTAAATATTAAGAGCAGTTGTAAAATAAACAGTGTTTCTTACCAAATAATTTTGCTGTCGCTCAAAGTGTATTCAAAGCTGTCTTATTTTAGGAGCTAGCAGAAAGGAAGCCTTTTTGTGTAAAGACCTTAGACCTAGTAAACTTTTCTAGAATACTATATATAGTTAGTAAAATTACTCCATGAGTCAATGTCTTAGCCAGAAACAGATGGTACATTCAAAGGAGTAATTGAAGAGAGACTGATGAAACACTTATTACAGAGATATGGGCAGGGCTAAGGGGAACAACAAGGGATGATAAAAAGTAGCACCCAAAGATTAGCATCAGTGAGAAGCCATCACCAGCCCTGGGCCTGAAGGGGCAAGACAAAGGAGTCAGGCTCCTGGAACCCACAAGAGCTGTGGCTGTGCAAGAGGGGCTGCTCTGCAGGAGCCCAGACCTTGTCAACCGGCCAGGCAGAGAGGGATTTGGGGAATAAATATTCCAACTCACCTCTCCACTTGCTGGTGCTTTCTACTGGCGAAACCCAACTGGGAACCAGATGGCCAGGTAGCCCAGGTGATGGAGTTCATAGAAACTAGGCTCAAAGGCTCACAGCAGGGTAGAGAAGGGCAGAGAATGGATTAGAAGGAGAAAATGAGAATAAGCAACGTAATATATAATCAGTATTTTATCTTGAATTTAACATTTGATCCAGAAGCAAGCTCTCAAATATGAGATTGATCTGGTAAACTATTTGTTATAAAAATCTTCTATATTTAATTTTTGAAAGGTGAAGGACCTTAGAGAAATGGCTGATTCTAGGACTAGGGCAGGGAAAATACAAGGTAAGCCTGAAACAGTTTATAGTCCCAGCAAGTAAGGAAGTGCTCAGACAACAAAAGGATGAGGAAATGTCAAAAGAACATGAAAGAGCCTCCCAATGGCCAAAGCTGGAGCACTTTGAAGAATCAAATAAATGATGTATTATTTTATTGTGACCCAAAGTATAAATGCCCAAGAGTTGATGCTGATATAGATGGATTATTTGAATAAATAAATGGGAGAGAAGAAACAAATCTTCCTTACAGAATTATTCCAGTTTACTTAGGTATTGCCTTCTCCAGGAGGTGGAACATGGTCCCCTGTTCCCCTGGCTTGAGTGTGGCTACACTTAGTTTCCAAAGAGTAGGGTATGGAGAGGGGAAAAAAATAAAGTAGCTTTATATTGGTGAAACTTGGCAATCAAACCTTGGCCAAGTGATAAAGGTTAACATCGTTAGAAATACCATGTGGATATCACATACCCCCTGATATGGCATGATAAAGAAGTGCACTTCAGTTCTGTGCTGGTCTTCCTAAAAACCTGAAGTCCAATCTAAGCATGAGAAAAACATCAGACAAACCCAAATTGAGGGACAATCTACAAAATACTTGACCAGTACTCCTCAAAACTGTTGAGGTCATTAAAAACAAGGAAAGACTGAGAAATTGTCACACCCCAAAGGAGCCTAAGGTGACATGACTAAATCTAAGTATCCCAAATGGGATTCTGGAATAGTAAAAGGACATTCGGGAAAAGCTAATGAAATCTAAATAAAGTATGATATTTACTTAATAGTAATAGTGATGTTGATTTCCTAGTTGTGACAAATATACCACGGTAATGTAAAATGTTAACAATAAGGGAAATGGATGAGGGGTATATGAGAACTCTGTGCTATCTTTGCAACTTTTCTGTCCATCTAAAACTATTTTAAAGTAAAAAATTTATTTTAGAAAGTAATCAGGATACAAAAAGCTAAACATGGTTTAGCTTAGTTTGAATGGTAGACACAATTATGGTAATATCAACTTTTT
>NW_012115167.1:5918887-5920011 GCF_000951035.1 Colobus angolensis palliatus
TCCTTTTTCAAGTTAAAATTTCATGAGCAAAAATGAACATCCAGATGTCTACTATGCATAAATGCTGAAGAAATTATGCAGCAATGAACACTTATGACAGTTTGGGTAGCTTTTGACATTGAGAAATCTACTTTTATTTGGAGTTATATTGCTGTAAAAATTAATATATCATAGCATAACATAAATAATATAAATATGTCTTTTAAAAAAGTATACTAACAACTTAAATATTTGCAGAAGTATGTAAATATTTCTGAAAAGGACTACTGATGTCTTTAGCTGTGTTATCAATTATTTTATCCTGTTAAAAAGTAGAGTTTTTTCTTAAAGGTGACTCTTTGAACAGCCATGTTTGGTGGTGTTCTCTCCTGAAACTTGCTAAATGACAGTAAAGATGTTTTTTAAAAAGTCATAAGCCCATAGGGAGCAGAAATGGAAAGGAAATGGCAACAACATTTTGTAGGTTAGAGTAGGTGGATTCGCAGTAATTACCTTAGCAGACCTAAGAAAGCTGAATCATAAGCCATTCGGGGAGAAAACGGAGGCAACTGGCTTACATCACGGAATTCCAAAGAGGCACAGGACTTGGGGGTACCTGGTAGGAGAAAGAAACAAGCAAAAAAGCAATTTGGAAATACCAGAGATTGTGCAGAAAAGAGAACACTTTTTAAAAAAACGTAAGAAGAAGGTGATCCCACTCCCCTATACTGAGTCCATAAGCAGCTGCCCTTCTGCCACCTACAACGACTGGGGTTTACTCTCCAGAGAAGATCAAAGAGTCTCTGTGCTGAAGAACATCAAGCAGAGCTGAGGGTGGGGGAACTCTGCTGAAAACAGGACAATTACATTAAAAGCTTCCTATTCAATATGACCCCAGTCTTCTTTTCCTACTTGGTTCCCAGAACACTGGCAGCCAAGCATTGAGCTTTGAGGTGGGAAGTCTTCTCAGGAGAATTCTGCCTGTTCAAGAGAAAAGCCTTCTAAAGATACTGAGATCGGGAGTCCCCAAGGAAGTAGCCCTGCCCATCACTTTACAGTAAAGACGCCTACAGTGAGGCTCACTTATAGACAACTCTGTTCCAAACAGCGTTTCAATGTCTGACTCTTAAATATAAGCAGTTAGA
>NW_012115167.1:5921396-5925984 GCF_000951035.1 Colobus angolensis palliatus
ATCCCAGCTACTTGGGAGGCTGAGGCAGGAGAATTGCTTGAACCCTGGAGGCAGAGGTTGCAGGGAGCCGAGATGTGCTGCTCCACTCCAGCCTGGGCGACAGAGTGATACTTTGTCTCAAAGTATAAGTAAATAAATAAATGGGTGGAATACAGACATTTTTAGATGTGTTACTCACTAAAAATTTCCCTTCCAAGCTTCCCTATCTTAGGAAGTTATTTTAGGAAATAGTCTAACAAAATGAGGAATAAACCAAGAAAGCAGAAGAAATAGTAGAGTGGACACCAGTGAGGAAGAGTTTACCAGCTGACCGTGGTGCAGCATGTCCAGTGAGTCAGATGAGAGAAGGTCAGAAGGCTCCAAGAGAAATTCAGGAGGATGACATTAATAGACTACCTGATATCTTTGAGCCCTTGCAGCAAGATATACATAATTCAGGGATTATTGGGGATTTCTGTTAGTAATAAGCCTATAGAAGACTAATCAAAGAGAAAAAATACAATTATCAACTACAGAGAAAGAATATGCTTGAAAAGAAAATAAATCATGATATACTTGACGACTGAGTTGTGAATATCATTTACATAGTCAAAATGATGTAAACACCCTTTTTAAACTTAAAACACCTTTTAACTGAAGTATAATAAACATACTCAACCCTAAATTTTGATCTGACAAAATGGCATTAAAAATAGAGAGAGGGACAGAAATGTGCCCCTGTGTGGAAGGGGTGGGTGGAAAAGGGAATGAAAGGAAGCTAAAGACTTGTCATTTGTAGTGGGGAGGCAAGAGCTAATGGACTAAATTGAAATAAAACAAGTAGCAGTGTAAACACGTTACTTAGATTTGTGGAGGTAATAGCAAAAGGATCGGTAAAGGGAGCAGGAAATGTGAACTTAGGGGGAGCTGCCATTTTTTAGTAAGAAGCCTTGTGGATCTATTTGATTTTTGAAACTACTAGCATGTATAACTGATAAAAATGAAAGATGTATTTTAAAAATACAATTTATTTGTGGTATTTCGTGGCAGTAAATAAGCTTATTTTAAGTAGTGGAAGAGTAAATTATGATTTTTTTAAATATAATTTTTATTATTTGGTTTATATTTATGAAATTAATTCAGTGAGTTCTTTTTAGTTTTTAAAAAATGTTATGGGTAATAGTAGATGTGTATTATCTATGGGGTACCTGAGATGTTTTGAGTAATTAAACAAATTTTAATCAAATGCTGAAAAAAGAAAGTCTGTATTAATAGTGCATAAAGAACTGGTTTATTTGAAATTGTTGTTCTAGTCAGGAAAAACATCTAAGTAGAATAATATTCTTAGTACAAGATACAGAAACAGAGACTAATAGTAAGAAAAATGAAATGATCACTTTAAAACAATATGATGTAAAATGTGCATTATGCTTGATTATTTTCCTAATATTGGTCATTGATGATTATTTGTATATAAGCCATTTTCATTAGGTTGAATCATGTCTTTTTTGAGTTAACTGAATTTTTCTGAATTTCTCATGTCATTTATATATTGCTTCAAAGGAGGAGAACGAGATGGAGACATTTGGTGCAACGGTAACAAATGAAATTAGCTCTTATATAACTGATCATAGGATAAAAATGAGTTTTGAGGTTATAGCTGATCAGAAACTTTAGAAATATGAGGGGACTTCAGAAAGTTCATGGAAAAATGGAATTAACAGGTACAAATAAAAATAGAAACTTTATTTTTCAACATAAGCTCCATCAAGGTCAAGACATTTTTGTAAGCAATAATACCAGATATTTAGTCCATCCCAAAAGAACTGAGGGTCCTAGAAATTTAACCATGTCAATGCAGTCTTTTTTACATTATTAACTAAAGATAAATGAGTACCCTTTAAGGATTTTTTAAGATTAGGAAACAAAAGGAAGCCTGAAGCCAAATCAGTACTGTAAAGTGGATACCTAATGATTTCCCGCTGAAACTCTTGCAAAATTACCCTTTTTTTGTTGAATAGAATGAGCAGGAGCATTGTCATGCTGGGGAGAGACTCTGGTGAAGTTTTCCCAGGCATTTTTCTGCTAAAGCTTTGGCTAACTTTCTCAAGACATTCTCATAATAAGTGGACATTATTGTCCTTTGGCCCTTCAGAAAGTCAACAAGCAAAACGCCTTGAGCATCCCCGAAAACTCTTGCCATGACCTTTGCTCTTGGCAGTCCACTTTTGCTTTGACTGGACCATTTCCACCACTTGGTAACCATTGTTTTGATTGTGCCTTGCATTCAGGATCATACAGGTAAAGCCATGTTTCATCTCCTGTTGCAATGTTTGAAGAAATGCCTCAGATTCTTGATACCACCTGTTTGAAATTTCTGTTGACTGCTCTGCTCCTGTGTGCAGCTGATCTGGGTGCAACCAATTTGGCACCCATTGAGTGGGAAGTTGGCTTAACTTAAATTTTTCAGTCAGAATTGTGTGAGCTGAACCAATTGAGATGTCTATGGTGTTGACTATTGTTTCTGCTGTTAATTGTTAGTCCTCTTCAATTAGAGCAGAAACAAGATGAGATTAATTTTTTCCTTGCAAATTGACATGGATGGTCTGCTGTTGCAGGTTTCATCTTTACTTTGTGTTGTCCCTTTTGAAAATGAGTTGTCCATTTGTAAACTGCTGATTTCTTTGGGGCATTGTCCCCATAAACTTTTCATAAAGGATTGATGATTTCGCCATTCTTCCACCCAAGCTGCACCATAAATTTGATGTTTTTTCTTGCTTCAATTTTAGCAGAATTAATGTTGCTTTGACAGGGCTTTTTTTCAAACTGCTACCATCTCCTTCTTAGTGCTTCAAACTAGATCCTGTTCAGACATATTTTAACAAGTTAGTACACGTTTATTTTGATGCAAACAATTTTTAAATCCATGCATATTTTTTTCATAATACACATTTTCCATAAACCTTTTGAAGACCGCTTGTATAAATGTTGAAAAATAGCCAGAGTACTTGTGTTTCTTGTGTCTTCTTGAAAACCAGTTACCCCATTACATTGAGAAAGCAGCCTTGGTTTAGTATTAATTGATCTTTAATGCTGTAAATCATTTTTCTTTTTGGCTGCTACTTTTTGTACCTAACAGTTTCATCAGTTATTTCCCAGTTAGCAATATTTGAAAAAGAGATAAGCATGATGTATATTAAGCACATTTCCTTTATTATTCATAAGCAGGAGATCTGATACTTTTTGTTTTATTTGTTCACAGTTTGTACTAGTTCTTTGTAATTCTATTGGTACTCCCTTGGATCCCAAATACATTGATATTGGTAAGTAAATGTTAATATTTATTTCTTTTCCAATCAGATTTTATTTGTAACACGGAATTTAAAAACCTAACACTGGTATTATTAATTAGAATGGTGTTTTCTAAAACGAGAAAGACCGTACTTCCTACACTATCAGATCCAGTACCAGTTTATATCTCTTACCGTGATAGAATTCTTAATACCCCATTTTGCTCTCAAAAGCATCCTGGTTAAGACAGTAAATTATAAAGTTACTCTATCTAAAATCCACTATAATTTCACAACTGCTATGGTACCATCATTCGCTTTAAATGGGAAATATAATTGTGTAGGAATTGGTATGCAGTGTAATGATTAGTATGTAATAATTAGGATTATAGAAAGAATTTTGCTATTAAACCACTTTTATTATTAATAAACTGCTTGTAAATACCTCTCTTCCATAAAAACACTTTAGCTGCTTGTAAAAGTGAGTTTGCCCTTTCCAGATTTTTCTAATGAAATGAGTCTATTAATAGGGATAGTTTAAAAAATTCCTGACTTTTTGTTTTCAAAGGACATTTGTTACTTTAGATTTACTATTCCCTCTACTCAATAACTATGAAAGTAACCCATTAAAAATTCCAAATCTTATTCTAAGTAGATTATTAAAAATCATTAACAAGTATTTTGTTGCCATTTCACTGTAACTTCCAAAAGTAATGATTTTCTTTTAATGTGTATGGTAGTATATTGAATACAGTATTGCAAAAATTATTAAATCTAAGAAATTAAAAACCCATTGCATTATTCCTGAAAACCTGAGAACTAGTCATTTTTTTTTCAGATTGGACATTTAGCCTAAGCAATTAAATATTAATGCCTGTTGCCTTTTGAGTGTTTGCATTTTGCTAAGCTCTTTGGGTGATAAAAGCAAATATGAGAAATAATGACCTCAAAGACTTTATAGGGTCTTGATAACCTACTCACTTAGATATATTGACACATTTCAATTTCATGTCTTACATTCATTGCTACATAGACATGTTTATATGTTTTATATATGTATATGTTTATATATACATATATATATACACATTAATGTTCCTTGTTAAAAAGCTTAGCTTAAAATTATTACAGACTCTCTTCACATAAATATCTCTTGTTTACTAGAAACATAACAGTCTTTAAGAGGTAAATTTTGTCAGTCTTCAGATTATATGCTTTTTCTTTTAATATCTAAAGTTTTAACATAGAATCGTAATGGTGATAGGGTTAATCTCAAAGTAATTTTTATCACAGGTAGACTGTTTTTTAAAATAAAGCTA
>NW_012115167.1:5926034-5927893 GCF_000951035.1 Colobus angolensis palliatus
AAAGACTTTATAGGGTCTTGATAACCTACTCACTTAGATATATTGACACATTTCAATTTCATGTCTTACATTCATTGCTACATAGACATGTTTATATGTTTTATATATGTATATGTTTATATATACATATATATATACACATTAATGTTCCTTGTTAAAAAGCTTAGCTTAAAATTATTACAGACTCTCTTCACATAAATATCTCTTGTTTACTAGAAACATAACAGTCTTTAAGAGGTAAATTTTGTCAGTCTTCAGATTATATGCTTTTTCTTTTAATATCTAAAGTTTTAACATAGAATCGTAATGGTGATAGGGTTAATCTCAAAGTAATTTTTATCACAGGTAGACTGTTTTTTAAAATAAAGCTACATGTAAATCCTTCTTCATAAAATGGCAAATACTTGAGGGCATGATTATTTGTATTTTTGAGTCTCAAAACTTTTTTTTTTTGTAGTCTCACTAGCTGAGATTTTAACAAACAGTTCTTTCATTGGCCTGCAGCGAACACAGCCAAAGACTCAACATTTTTGTTTCATACATATCCTGTAAAATTCCTTTTTAAAGTTTCTATGCCAAATGTTTATGAGGCCTGGCAGCTAAAACAAAAAAAGTATATGAGTGATACTCTTCTAGAATTTAGAATTTATTATTTTTCTTTTGCCATCTACTCTTCCTCTTTACAATTTTTGTAGAAACTTTATAGAAGTGTAGTTTGTGGGACTCTCTTATACTCTACATATGAGAGTTAGGTATCCTTTTTTGGTGCTCTTTTCTTGAGCACTCATAATACCTTTGGTATGCTTCCATCCAAAATACCTCTTAATCTGCACTGTGCTTATTAATTTTCTTGTCTATCTTCCCCACTAGACTTTGAACTTTTTAAAGATCTATGTGTAATTAACTTCTGTGTCCCCATGACCTAACACTGCCTTGGCCGATAATAAATGTTTATTGAATGCATGGAAATTTTCTATCATGTAAATAAAAAATGATGATTCATTTATTTAGCAAACTATCAATGAGTATATACTGTTTCAGGTACTACTGGTCACTGGGAATAATAAGAAATTAATTATGACATTTCCTGTGGGATTTCTGAACAAATAATTAAAACCTAGTTAATTCATTGAACAGTGATTTACTGCTTCCCTACTGCATGCTAGGTATTGCCCTAGGTGCCAGGCAAATGGTTATTGGTGCATAAGGATGTCAGAGACATCTTTCTACTTAGAGAAGGTTTCATTTGAGCTGAAATTTGAAAAATAAGTATTTCTTTAGGTGACGTTTCAAGGAAAGAAAACGGCATTTGCAGAGGAATGAAGGCATGGAAAGTGGCCATCAAGTACCCGTTTGCCTATGCTGCAGCCGTTTTAGTGGGAGCACATGGTCAGCTTTCTAGTGATGGTATCTAACATGTGCACTAGGTTTTCCATATATTTCAGAGAAAGTTAATTTGATGAAAACATTTCAGTGAAATTTCAATTTACCGGCACTTGAAAGGGCTGAGAAATGAATAAATGGGAAAGTGGGTGAACATTACAGATGTCGGCATTTATTTCAGGCCTTAGCATTAAAATATTACAAGCAGATTTTATATATATGTGAATTCCAAGATTGTTTTAAATTATTTTACATTCTTGCTTGGCTAGTAATGACTGCCTATTAGCATTACAAAGTTCAGTTAATGAAAGCATAATTATTTTCTTAAAAACTTTTTTTCCAAGCTGGGCACGGTGGCTCACTCCTATAATCCCAGCACTTTGGGAAGCTGAGATGGGTAGATCACCTGAGGTCAGGAGTTCGAGACCAGCCTGGCCAACATGGCAAAACCCCATCTCTACTAAAAATAAAAAAAT
>NW_012115167.1:5934190-5935135 GCF_000951035.1 Colobus angolensis palliatus
GAAGAATATATTCCTTAGGAAGGGACTTGGGAGATTTTTCTTTTCTTTCTTGATAGTGTCCCTTGAAGCACAAATATTTTTAATTTTAATGAACTTCAATTTGTCTGATTTTTCTTTTGTCATTTGTGTTTTTGGTGTCATATCTAAGAAGCCAATTATTGCCTGACCAAAGGTCATAAAGATGTACTCCCAAGTTTTCTTTTTAGTGTTTATGGTTTTAGCTCTTGCAATTGAGTCTTTGATTTATTTTGAGTTAGTATTTTTGTATGATTCTACAAGCTTTTGATTCTTTTCTGATTTCAGAGACCGTGTGTGGGTATTTTGAGACTATGTGGGGGTGTATTGCCTATAAAGTAAGGGGTTGAACTCCGTGATTACTAAAGGCCTTTGCAGCACAAACATTTTGCAATTCTGTGTAACTGTAAATTATCTTAATGTTATTTTTAACAGTACCACTGTTTGTTGCAATGACAAAAACCCATGTGATAGCAGCCTCGAAAGAAGCATTTTATACCCGGCAGTATTGTGTGGCAAAGAAGCTCACAGCATTGGAAATTAATCAGATCACACGGTCTTGAAAAGAAGGGAGAGAACGGTATATCTTTTGATACATACCTTTTAGTAGCTTAACCGTATCACATTTAAGTCAGACATAGTAATTATAAATTGTCATGCTTAATAACTGTAGTGTCTTGAGTAGTAGAAATATTTTTTCAATTAATTTGATTATCTTTAAAATTTATGTGTTTAAATTTATTAAAATAAAAGAGAGGTAGCATAGTGTAATAAAAGAAAGCCCTTAGAGATAAAGATTGGAAGGCTGTGTTTTTATAAGGAAATGGCTGTCCTCACTCACCCTCCCCACCAGATTAGAGTTAATATGCTATACTAAAATATGATTATTCGCTTGAGATCCAAGGATCTAACTAAGGCTTTATTCCTATA
>NW_012115167.1:5939750-5940727 GCF_000951035.1 Colobus angolensis palliatus
TCTCATTAATGGAATTTACATTTAAATGGTGACATCAGGTTAGTGGCTACCATATCGAACAGAATAGTCTCTCTACTTTCAGTTTTCCCCATCCCCACTATGCCAATCCATTTATCATACTTCTGACCACTACAACCTTTCTAAAATGCAAATCTAATCATGTTACATATAGTTCCTCCCCATTTATAAGCTTTCTGTAAGTTCCCATATTTTTCAGAGTAAAGTATAAATAGCCACAACTACTCTGCCTCCCTGGCCCACTTCCCAGCATATTCCTCAGATACCAGCTGTGGCAAACAACTTGAGATTTCCTGAATATAGCACATTGGTTTTTTAAATTTTTAATAAAAAACATTTTATCTTGAAATAATTGTAGGCTAATAGAAAATTGCAGAAAGAGTCCCATCACTCAGCTTTCTTCAGTGGTGACATCTTATATAAGTGCAGTAGAGTATCAAAACCAGGAAACTGACGTTGGCACAGTACTGTAACTAGCCTATGAGCTTATTCAGTTTTCAGCCGTTTTTACATGTGCTAATAGATGTGTGTGTATGTTTGTCTAGTTTTGTCACCATAAGGGATCTTATCTCTTTCTTCTTTCTTTTCTTTTCTTTTCTATTTTCTTTTTCTTTTTCTTTTCTTGTCTTTCCTTTTTCTTTTTCTTTTTTTTTTCTGAGACAGAGTCTTGCACTGTTGCCCAGGCTGGAGTGCAGTGGCGTGATCTCACCTCACTGCAACCTCCGCCTCCTGGGTTCAAGCGATTCTCCTGCCTCAGCCTCCCAAGTAGCTGGGCCCAGCCCCATCCTTGTCCCCTCACAATCACTAATATGTTCTCCATCTCTGTAGTTTTGTTACTTTGAGAATGTTTTATGAATAGAATCATATAGTATGTCACTTTTTGAGATTGGCTTTTTTCAGTAAGTGTAATGCCCTAGAAACTTGTCCAGGTTGTTGCAGTGCAATGCCTTCTTACATTT
>NW_012115167.1:5940777-5941648 GCF_000951035.1 Colobus angolensis palliatus
GCAGGAGAATGGCGTGAACCCGGGAGGCAGAGCTTGCAGTGAGCTGAGATCCGGCCACAGCACTCCAGCCTGGGCAGCAGAGCGAGACTCCGTCTCAAAAAAAAAAAAAGAAATCCACCCCTTTAACCATATGCCAATGACTCTAATATGTATTTTTCCAATGTTGAGTTTTTTTTATTTCTGAATAACATATTTCTTGCCGTCTGGATAGCAAGAAATTGAGCAGCTCAAAAGCACCCCAAGTTTAATCTGTCTGAGCCTGAACTCAGCTTCCATCCCAATTCATTTCTCCATATATATTCTATATATCAGTAGTTGGCTTCACTATCTCTGTAAGAATCATGAGAACTCATAATTCTAATAAATCACCAAGTCATCTTGATTCTGTCTCTTAAATTTCTTTCAAATTGGCGTTCCTCTTTCCATCTCTGTATCAATTTGGTCTGCCATTAGTTTCTGCCTACATCACTGCAATAATTTCCATCCAGCACTGCCCAATAGAACTTTTTGTGATAATGGAAATACTGTATATCTTTGTTCTCCAGTGCAGTAGCCACTAGCCATATGTGGCTATTGAGTACTTAAAATATCGCTAGTTCAGCTGAAGAACTGAATTTTAAATTGTATTTCACTCTCATTAATGGAATTTACATTTAAATGGTGACATCAGGTTAGTGGCTACCATATCGAACAGAATAGTCTCTCTACTTTCAGTTTTCCCCATCCCCACTATGCCAATCCATTTATCATACTTCTGACCACTACAACCTTTCTAAAATGCAAATCTAATCATGTTACATATAGTTCCTCCCCATTTATAAGCTTTCTGTAAGTTCCCATATTTTTCAGAGTAAAGTATAAATAGCCACAA
>NW_012115167.1:5944690-5951709 GCF_000951035.1 Colobus angolensis palliatus
AGATTTTTTTCCTTGTGATAGAAGAATTTGTGTATTACTAAAGTGCTAGGTTTCTGACTTCTTTCTTGAACATTACATGAAAAAAAATTAGAATACTTCAGCTGTTTGAAAAAGGTTTAATTAAATTATAGATAAATATATACTTAAGAACATGATTCGTTATTAGAATTGAGAATTTGCTGTGACATCACTTTGGTTTTAAGACAAATGTATAGACATATAGAGAGAGAGTTGTAGTTTGATATTATGATACACATATGCTTAATTAAGTAATCAAAAGTAATTTCCATAGGGTCGTGAATCTGGCACCATTCAGAGATACAGTCTACCTAATGTTGGTTTGATTCAAAAATATTCCGTTAATTGTCGAGGCTACCAGTTATCCTTGAACTGCAACTCTAGGTAAGCCTGAAAACTCTGCTCATGTAGATGTTAGACTTAGGAATTATCAGTTGGGATTGTTAGATTTATATGTAATAAATGTAAAGATGGGTGTGTCTATTGAACTTGTCTTAAAATTCAGTATGGTTTTATTTTATACAGCATTTGGTTTAAATGTCTTTAATGGGGCATATGGAAGTACTAGTATAATTTTTACTCTTAAAACTTAAAAGCATCGAGATTATTTTATATTTCATACCTGTTGGTTTCATCTCTTTGGATACATTTTCCTCAGAAGAAAGCAAAATGGAAAGTAGTCCATATCTTGTATCAAATTTATTTTTAAAAATTTAAGCCATTTCTACTGTATTCCAGGTTTCTGATAACCTGATTTTGAGGAAGAATGGCTGTAGGTAATTATTCTCATGATTGCTGATAGTAATTTTATAGTTTTTTCCTTTTCTCCAATTGCATTATTTTTAGCCGTCTTGCTGTCATAGATATCTCAGGAGTTCTGACTTTCTTGGACTTGGATGCTCGAGTAATGGACAGTACAGGACAGCAAGTAGTTGGAGAGTTGTTAAAATTGGAGCGAAGAGATGTCTGGGATATGAAGTGGGCCAAAGATAATCCTGATTTGTTTGCAGTGATGGAGAAGACAAGAATGTATGTTTTCAGAAACTTGGATCCTGAGGTAAAAACAAGAAATGAATGTTAACAGTCTATAAATAATGAGCCAAATATAAAAACCTGGATGATTCCCCCTTGTTTCTTTAAGAAGTTTGTTGAACAGCAGTGCCAACATGGCTGCATGAATTTCTGAAAATAAATAGGAACATTTCTGTGGATTTTAAAAATATTTGGTCTTAGGTGAGAAAATGCTTATCTATTAAATATTCTCTAGTTTCTCCGAAAGGTACTTCCTAGACATTTATTTATCTGTTCTAAAAAGGTGGAGCCATGGTCACTAGTCTTTTTTTTTTCTTTGTCAAACTTAAGAAAACAAAGAAAGTCAGTAGTCTTATCTACCAGAATTTCTTAAAAGAACCTAATCAAAAAAATACAGTTTTCAAATTTCCTTGTCCATTCATTCTTTTCTGTCTCTTTATTCACTTTATTCTGTGCTTACTTTGTCTTATGTCTATTTACATTTATCATATCGCTCACAAATCTGTGTTCTTTCTTAACCCAGATATTCTTAAAAGTATGCAAGTGCAGGCAGTGATTAATGTCTCTTTTGGGTATGAGGAAGCCCCCTCTGTTCTCATTTTTAAGATTATATTTTGATTTTCTGCTTGTGGCTCACATCAGCTAATTTCTATGCTCTGGATTTTCCTGTCACTTAGTCAACTCTGGCGAACTGTCAGCTGTTGTATTTAGGAAATACAAAATAATCTGGTAATCTAATCAAAATATCATTAAGAAGATAAATCTTTTAAATGACTTTTGAATTAGTAATGGATTTCAATTTGGAATTTTCTGTACTCCTGCTGCACTCTACTCTTGTAAATAATAAGGAATAAGTTAATAAATGCTTTACATTGTTAATTTCCATTTGTTTGCATGTATAGCTTCCTTCTTGGGAAGAAATTGCATGCTTGGGCCCCTGAGCTGCCCAAGGGTTTCTGGAGTAATTTATTTAGTAGTAAACTGTTTGCCCCTTTAATATCCTAAATTATTTTCACATTTCCCCATTTGAGCCCTACTTAGGAATTTTGGATGTAAAATGCCCTGATGTAAAGTGCTCTCAAAGGTTCTGTTAAGGCTTTTGCAAGTCTTAGGATCTTTGTGATTCCTTGACCCTGAGAAATGGTTCAAAGGAAAGGCATTCAGATTCAGGGCTGTTGCATTTGACTTGTAAGCATGCGCTTCTTTCAGGGGTCCAAGGGAAATTTAATCCTTGCCACAAAACAATTGTGGGAATTTGACAGGTAATCACAGGATAACCTTGAGGATGGGAGTAGAATACTTTTTGAATGTTAAGAGTCTTTTCTATCCTTTGCCCTGCTCATACTAAGTCACAAATCATATGCCTGGAAAAGGGAGAATGTTTGTTATATCTGGCTGCTCATACTGTGTCTATAGCACACATGGTCAGTCTGGTACAAGTGAAATCTTTGCCTGGTGGAAAGAGTTTCTTAAGTAGTTTTAACAGAACAACCTTTTAAAAACATACTATTTTTTAATTTGAATTTGTTTTCTGGTTTGGCATGTAGTTCAATTTCTGTTAGATTTAGAGCTAGATGGATTTCTTACAACCTTCCCACTGTCTGGATTTCTTTATAAATGATACTGTTCTGTTCTTTTCATTCACAAGGACACTGGCTTTCTGTGGTCGCAGCTGGTTTAGCTGCTCTGCTCATTTGCTTTTCTAGCTGCTTATTGATCATGTAAGAACATGATCTCTTCAAAACAGAGAAGATCTGTTTTACAGGATCTGCTGAGCTACATTTAATAGTATGTTCCTTCAGGACATAGTATTCTGTGTTATTATTTAGGAGATAAGTTATTGTTTGACAGGTAATAGTAGAATATATTTTTATCCTTTTGAGTGTTGTTAAGAATTCTAAATTCATACCTTTATTTAAGCTGTAAGTCTTCAGATTATTTGAGAGAAAAAGATGCCATCTGTGTGCAAAGTTTTAATTTACTGATAAAGCACATTTTCTTTGAGAATTAGGAGATGAATATTTAATGTTGATATTCCCTGCTTGATCATTTTCATCTCCAGTGACCCTCTGAAGGTACTGATTGTGCTCTTTTGTTCTTTTTCTTGGCTCTTCCTTCTCATTGGCACTACAATTTCATATTTATGTTTCTTTTGAAAGGGGCCAGGGTTACAAAACAACTAAGAAGGGCTAAGGTCGAAAAACAACTCCCGGAACTAACTTAAGCAAACAATTCCAGGAACCTAAAACTAGAACAAAACCGGGCAGACAAGCCCTGCAGGCCCCTGATAAACGTCATAAGTATTTCAAAATATAACTGAAATACCTAAATGGCGGGAACCAATCCTAAACAGCCAAATCGCCTTGTTCAAATGTCAACCAATCCCAAGCTTGAATTGTACAAAATCCCCTCTGACTCTGTGCCTGTTTACTCTGGGCTATAAAACGCTGCCCTGAGCTCAGTTGGGGAACTCTCCCGCTCGTCCCGCGACTGGCGTGCGTGAGGGTTCCAGGTTCGAACCTGTAATAAAGATTCTTGCCGTTTGGCTTTGACTCCGGACTCTGATGGTCTTCTCTGGGGAATAAACGGTCTGGGCATAACATCTGGGGGCTCGTCCGGGATTTCCCCCAAGCCCACCAGACCCCAAGTCAACGGATCCTAATCTGTAAGTAAGCCGGCTCTGTTTCTGTCTGTCTCTCTGAAACCCTCGCGAGGTCAGTATTGAGGGTGGCATGGTCTTGGCAGACGCGCTGAAAGACGGCCACTAGGGACCGGTGGGAGACGTCCCCCGGTGCCCATCTGGGGGCCTCCACATTTGGTTGCCCCGTCTGACCCCCCAGGTCGGAAATTAAGTCCGACACGTGCTTGCGAATATTTGTTGTCTGTCACTGTCTGTCTGTTGTTGGTAAATCCAGAAAAACCCTCTTTTTCTTCCTTCCAGGACTTGCCGGACACTTTCCTTCCCCTAACCTTTATTTTTGTCCCTCCCTCCCCCGTAGGAGCAGTCCAAGAATGGGCGGCACCCAGAGCACTCCGCTCTCCCTCCTTGTTAATAACTTCAGGGATGTTAAGGCTCGGGGACATGATTTAAGTGTAGAACTAAAAAAAGGAAAACTAATTACCTTCTGCCGTTCGGAGTGGCCCACCTTCGGCGTAGGGTGGCCCTCCGAAGGAACTTTCTGTCTCTCTATTATTGCTAAGGTAAAGACCAAAATTTTCCTGCCGGGGCGGTCAGGACATCCTGATCAGATTCCTTATATTCTGGTGTGGCAGGATCTGGTAGAAAACCCACCGCCGTGGCTAGCCCCGTTCATCCCTGAGCCCTATAAAGCTCTAGTAGCGCGACCCGAAAGACAAAAGACTCCCTCTGCTCCTCCGGCCTCTGTGTTGTCAGACAGCCAGGACCCCCTGTCGTTAGAACCCACACTTCCCCCACCATATCTGCACCCTCTCCCGCAGGCCCCAGTCCCTCAGGGTGCCTCCGCGGAGGGACCCGGAGACCGAGAGGCGGAAGCAGCCTTAAACGAAAGTAACCCGGGGGGACCAGCCGGCCGAACGCGAGGCCGCGTGCAGTGTGAACAGGCTTCCCGACCCCCCGACTCCACTGTAGCCCTGCCCCTCAGAGAGATAGGATCGCTCGATGATACCGGGCTTCCCCGCCTCATGTATTGGCCTTTTTCCACTAGTGATTTATATAATTGGAAGTCCCAAAATGCTCGGTTCTCAGACAATCCTAAAGATTTAACCTCTTTGTTAGACAGTGTCATGTTTACTCACCAGCCAACTTGGGATGACTGTCAACAGCTCCTCCGAATCCTGTTCACAACGGAGGAGCGAGAAAGGATCCAGGTTGAGGCCAGGAAGCTGGTTCCAGGAGATAATGGCCAGCCAACTGCAAATCCTGACCTCATCAACGCAGCTTTTCCCTTAACCCGACCCAGATGGGATTACAACACGGCAGAAGGTAGGGGACGGCTGCTCATTTATCGCCAGACTCTTAATGGCAGGTCTCCGGGCTGCAGCTCGCAAGCCCACCAATTAAGCTAAAGTATATTCTGTACTACAGGGTAAGACAGAGAGCCCTGCTGTTTATCTAGAGAGACTAATGGAAGCTTTCAGACAGTTTACCCCTATGGACCCAGAAGCACCAGAAAATCAGGCAGCCGTAGTAATGTCCTTTGTAAACCAGGCGGCACCAGATATTAAAAAGAATCTCCAAAAATTAGAAAATTTGGAAGGAAAGCAGATTCAGGACCTCCTTCAGACAGCCCAGCGAGTTTATAATAATAGAGATACCCCAGAAGAAAAGCAATTTAAAGCAACTAAAGAAATGACCAAAGTCCTGGTGGCAGCTTTCCCCCAGGCAGGGAGCGCCCAACACGGGAAACAAATAACACAAGGCTCCAGACAAAAATTGGAAAAAGATCAGTGTGCCTATTGCAAAGAACGTGGTCACTGGATTAAAGACTGCCCAAAGAAAAGGAAACCAGTCAATCAGACCTCCATCCTCGTTACCCAGGACTCTGATTAGGGAGGATGGGGTTCGGAGCCCCTCCCCAAACCCAGGGTAACTTTGCAAGTGGAGGGGTCCCCAGTTAACTTCCTGGTCGATACCGGGGCAGAACATTCAGTCCTAACCAAACCAATTGGAAAAATGTCTAAGAACACATCTTGGGTTCACGGAGCCACAGGCATCAAGAAATACCCCTGGACAACTCAGAGGACTGTAGACTTAGGAACGGGAAAAGTATCCCACTCCTTCCTAGTCATCCCAGAAAGCCCCTGTCCCTTATTAGGGAGAGATCTGTTGACAAAGATGGGGGCCCAAATTCACTTTGAACCAGAAGGGCCCAAAGTAACTGACTCTCAGAACAGGCCAATATCCATTCTGACTGTCACCTTAGAAGATGAGTATAGACTCCATCAAGAGCAAAAGTCTCTTGATCAGAAAATTGACTCGTGGCTCCAGCGCTTCCCTGAAGCGTGGGCGGAAACTGGGGTCTTAGGGTTAGCTAAACATCAGCCTGCTATATTTGTTGAAGTTAAGCCGGGGACGGATCCGGTTCGGGTTCGGCAATATCCCATGTCCCTAGAGGCAAAAGAGGGGATCACGCCCCACATCCGCCGGCTTTTAGACCAGGGAGTCCTACGAGCTTGCCACTCGCCATGGAATACTCCGCTGTTACCTGTTCGTAAACCTAACAGTATGGATTACAGGCCAGTACAAGATTTAAGAGAAGTTAACAAAAGGGTCATGGATATACATCCCACCGTGCCCAACCCATATACCCTCCTAAGTAAGCAACGCCCGGCTCACCCACTACCAAGGACTACTGTTAAATCCCCTCAGAATAACTTTTCTGCTCCCAACAACCTTAAACCCTGCCTCACTGCTGCCAAATCCTGACCTAGATGCCCCGCTCCATAAGTGCACTGAGATATTGGCTCAAGTGCATGGAGTGCGGGAAGATCTGCAAGACCGTCCGCTTCCTGACGCAGACCTCATCTGGTTCACCAACGGCAGCAGCTTCGTTCACCAAGGCCAAAGGTATGCAGGAGCAGCCGTGACATCGGAGACTGAGGTAATCTGGGCAGAACCCCTGCCCCCGGGGACATCGGCCCAAAAGGCCGAACTGATAGCACTCACCCAAGCCCTTACCCTAGGGGAAGGAAAGAAGCTAACAGTATACACGGACAGCCGTTATGCTTTCGCTACGGCACACATACATGGGGCTATCTACAGAGAAAGGGGACTATTGACAGCTGAGGGAAAAGAAAAAACAAACAAGAAATCCTAGCCCTGTTGACTGCCGTGTGGAAACCAAAAAAGTTGGCTATTGTACACTGTCCAGGGCATCAGAAACCGACCACTCCAATTGCTCAAGGCAACTTTCTAGCCGATCAAACCTCACGGAGTGTGGCAAAGGCTCCTAACCGGCTCCTTGCACTCCAGCTCCCTGATCCTGGCC
>NW_012115167.1:5952202-5954048 GCF_000951035.1 Colobus angolensis palliatus
CTCAGGTGGTAACAAAGAAAATTCTGGAAGACATTCTTCCCAGGTATGGATTCCCCGTCCAGATAGGGTCAGATAATGGACCAGCTTTCGTTGCCAAGGTAAGTCAGGACTTAGCTTCCATTCTTGGGGCAGATTGGAAATTCCATTGTGCTTACAGGCCCCAAAGCTCAGGACAGGTAGAAAGGATGAATTGGACTCTAAAGGAGACCTTGACTAAATTGACTGTGGAGACTGGCGCTGATTGGGTAGTACTCCTCCCCTACGCTCTGTTTCGGGCCCATAATACACCTTACAGGTTAGGCCTCACCCCCTATGAAATCATGTATGGCAGACCCCCACCCCTAGTCCCTAGCCTTAAAGACAGCCTACTCGAACCTGAAACTGAAAATGTCTCTGAGCTCTTGTTCTCCCTACAAGCCTTACAGAAAATTCACCAAGAAATGTGGCCCAAGCTACAAGAGCTGTACGAAACCGGACCCCCGCCAACACCCCATCCATGCCAGCCAGGAGACTGGGTCCTAGTCAAGCGTCACCGACAAGAGACTTTACAACCCAGGTGGAAGGGACCACTGCAAGTACTCCTGACTACTCCCACCGCTCTCAAGGTAGAAGGCATCGCTTCGTGGATCCACTACACACACGTCAAACCAGTGGACCCGGCATCCGATCTTCTTGGACCATCGGCAGCCGAAGCTGAATCACCAGCTTCATGGACTATAGACAAAGCTAAGAACAATCCCTTAAAACTCACCCTGCGCCGCCAACAACCGTAATTATGATACCCATATCCTTTGTGGCACTCTTGCTTTTACGGGCCTTCAGTTGGAAAGTCCAAGTGCAGCAGGCTTTATCCCCGTTTGCCTGACGTTTTTTTCTGACAGAAAATTGGACCAACTATGCTCAGACACAGGTACAAGGCCATCTTCTGGCCACTGCTGATTGCCCCCCTCAAGGTTGTAGCTCTCCTATCTATGTTAATTTTACTGATTTCCAGGTACAACCGGGAAAAGTCACCCCAGGTATTTGCTTTCTCTTTGACCAACAAATCCCCTATTGTAAAAACACATGGGTTGAACAAAGCGTCAGTTGCCCCTATAGCTCATGCAAAATCCACACTGTCAAAACCCTCACGGCCTCAGAAACCCTCTCCAGCCAAGTGTGGAATTCCCATAATTTCTTTAAAACCGCCACAGGCTACACATGGGTTATCTGGGATCCCTGGGACTCCGGATGGACCTCCCAACAGGAGGGGGCCATGTACATGACATCTGGGACAAAGTGGCCTAGCAGCCGCCTCTATCTATGGCGCTCACTTGTTCAGATCCGAACCGTCCTCCACGCTAACATTCAGAAACAGGAAGCAGAACTGAACAGACAACTCTCCACTTTAACCTCCACCCGCCCTTTCTCCTGGCTATCTCTGCTGAGGGAGGGGTTACTTCTCGCAAACGCCACCGGTCTAGGAAACCTCTCTGCGTGTTTCTTTTGCACTTCCCTAGGACAGCCACCCCTGACGGCCGTCCCGCTCCCAGCCCCCTTCAATAATTCCCTAACAACTAGCTCCAGCCAGGGATCCTCCCCCATCTCAGATGTTCCTTTGTTCTTAAACCCCGAACAGACACAGGTTTTATTTTGCTATTCAAACACTAGCACCTCCCTTTGCAACATAACCTCTCCTCCCAACTCCACTCTGTACGCCCCTCATGGCTCATTCTTCTGGTGCAATGGAACTCTATATAAGAATCTTACTGTGGGCCGGGCGCGGTGGCTCAAGCCTGTAATCCTAGCACTTTGGGAGGCCGAGACGGGCGGATCACGAGGTCAGGAGATCGAGACCATCCTGGCT
>NW_012115167.1:5955235-5957863 GCF_000951035.1 Colobus angolensis palliatus
CTAGAACAAAACCGGGCAGACAAGCCCTGCAGGCCCCTGATAAACGTCATAAGTATTTCAAAATATAACTGAAATACCTAAATGGCGGGAACCAATCCTAAACAGCCAAATCGCCTTGTTCAAATGTCAACCAATCCCAAGCCTGAATTGTACAAAATCCCCTCTGACTCTGTGCTTGTTTACTCTGGCCTATAAAACGCTGCCCTGAGCTCAGCTGGGGAACTCTCCCGCTCGTCCCGCGACTGGTGTGCGTGAGGGTTCTGGGTTCGAACCTGTAATAAAGATCCTTGCCATTTGGCTTTGACTCTGGACTCTGGTGGTCTTCTCTGGGGAATAAATGGTCTGGGCATAACACTTTCGTATCTCATAATTTCATCAATCAGACTCTCATTTTTGTACATTTGCTTCTTCTTCCCAAACTTTTGAATATGTGCTTTTATATATACATATTTATTTAGAAATTATTTACATGACCTACCATATTAATATATTATGAATCATGCTCCAAAATAGAAATTTTAAAAGAATGAGAAAAATAAATTTTACTGGATGATATAACTTTATTTTTATAAGTCATGCTAATTGCTATGGTTCATGCTAATGCTACATTAGCTAGTATGTCAGCATAATGCAGATTTTAGAGCAAGGTTTTGTTAACTTAGTGGATAAAAGTCTCATGTTTCAAATAGTCTACTTGATAACTTTGACCTTTTAGCTGACTTTTGGTCAGAACTGATAGGATTGTCATTGTTTTCATGTCGTAAGATGACTGACACAAGGATCTGTACTAGGAATAAGAGGTGTCAGTTCTACCTTTCCTTGTTGGCTTGTGCTTGCATTATTAATATTACTTTTAATTTACAAGTTCTTTGCAAGAAGCTTTTTAAGCCACTTGTCCAGTTTGTGAGGGTTAGCTAAAATTAGGTAATGTAATCCCTAAATTCACTTAGGTATATGCAAACCTCAGTATGTCACAATGCGCTAAAATTGTAGGACAAATAAGGGTACTTCAGGATACTCATTATGTGGTACATATTATGAAGCCTTCTGATTTGTGTGCTGAATAAAGGTGCCAATATTTCTTGGTGTAGTATAGATTATTAAAGCTTTGGAAACTTTTTTAATAAAAAGAAATATCTTGTATACTGCTTAGGTGAGACCCTGCTGGTCTGAAACTTTGTATTTAAATGAAGTGTGTGAATAGTTAGCTAATGAATTTTGGAAACTAAAGAAAATTGGTTAATTCCAGCAGAAGTTGAATTCTTAAAATCTGAATTGCATAAATGTGTGTATTTACTTATGCATTAATAATCAGATTATTTTTGAAACTCTTAGTTTTTTATTTCTCTCTCTCCATCTTTCTCCCTTTCTCTTTGGTAGTGTTTTTTTTTTCCATAGATCAGCTTTTGTGAGTTTATCTTTTGATTATCTTGTTTTGTTGCACTGTCTAGCCAAAAATAAAAAAAATTTCTAATGATAAACATGTTTATACAAATATATTTGATTTACATATAGTATCAAAATAATCGAGGTATACAAAAGGCCCCTATACCTTATAAGAAATATCTTATTATATATGCTTCCTTTTTAAATTAAATTTTGTTCTGATTCTTTGTTTTTGCTCTTAAAGCATATTATTTACCTTTATGTAATACAACCCTTTTTTAAGGTAATAAAGGGGTTTTATGAAATTTTCTTATATAACTTGAATATTTTATTAAACAATTTGTAATTTTTAAAAGAAAAACAACTTTTTTAATTTTAATTTTTTTAAAGATGGTGTTTCACTGTGTTGGTCAAGCTGGTCTCAAACTCTAGACCAGAAATGATCCTCTTGTCTCAGCCTTCCAAAGTGCTGGGATTAAAGGCATGAGCCATGGGGCCCGGTCTGAAAAACATTTAAAAACCCTCAAAACACTTACAGTATGCATATAAGAGCCTCATTCTTAAACATACTAAAGTCAAACTAAATATGATTCCGTTTTTACCTCTTGTGTTCATCTTTTTGGTGTCTTCTTTTTATTATAATTTCTGAATCATATGTGAAGGACCAACTTTCAGAGTTATAGATTTGAAATGTTATTTCATTTGGATTTTGGTTACTTTCTACTTTATGAAATATATACATGCACATAGTTTTAAAAATTGCAATCTGATACTATTTCTATTACCAGACAACATTATTCTATTTTTTTTTACAGTATTCTTAGAGGTATTAAGTATATTGGCAGTTTATTTATTTTTGTCTATATAATATTGATACCTTTTTTTCTACTAAAGATCTAGGGTAGCTACTTTGCTTTATAATATGCATATCCTATTCTTTATTTCAACAAGCCTGTATGACACTAAGATAAGAGGCAGACATATAACAGTCTCATGCACTTACATATTGGCAAATAAATCTTAAGAGTAGGAAATATGGCCGGGCGCGGTGGCTCAAGCCTGTAATCCCAGCACTTTGGGAGGCCGAGATGGGCGGATCACGAGGTCAGGAGATCGAGACCCCTGACTAACACGGTGAAACCCCGTCTCTACTAAAAACTACAAAAAAACTAGCCGGGCGAGGTGGCGGCGCCTGTAGTCCCAGCTACTTGGGAGGCTGAGGCAGGAGAATGGCGTGAACCC
>NW_012115167.1:5964518-5966750 GCF_000951035.1 Colobus angolensis palliatus
GAATCATATGTGAAGGACCAACTTTCAGAGTTATAAATTTGAAATGTTATTTCATTTGGATTTTGGTTACTTTCTACTTTATGAAATATATACATACACATAGTTTTAAAAATTGCAATCTGATACTATTTCTATTATCAGACAACATTATTCTATTTTTTTTACAGTATTCTTAGAGGTATTAAGTATATTGGCAGTTTATTTATTTTTGTCTATATAATATTGATACCTTTCTTTCTACTAAAGATCTAGGGTAGCTACTTTACTTTATAATATGCATATCCTATTCTTTATTTCAACAAGCCTGTGTGACACTAAGATAAGAGGCAGACATATAACAGTCTCATGCACTTACATATTGGCAAATAAATCTTAAGAGTAGGAAATATATCAGGAATGCACTCTGGTTCATGTTACAGAGGAGAGACTGTTCAGTGTGGTGTGGGATTTCTTTGATAGATGGGCTTACATACAAATATAGCATTTATCAGTTTTATGAAGAATTAACTTTAATGTTGAACTGCATGAATTAGAATTTCAAGCTGTGTAAGACTTTTTATTAATTGAGAAAATTGGACTGAATATTACATGCTATTAGGGAATTAATATTAATTATGTAAGGTGTGATCATAGTAATGTGGCCATGTAAGAGAAAATTCTTACGTTTTAAAGATATGTACTGAAATAGTTAGGGGTAAAATATCATGATGTCCGTAATTTACTGCATTTACTTCACAATACTTCAGCCAAGAAGTTAAATGAAGCATATTTACCATAATGTTAATTACTTAGGTTATGGGTATATAGGTTTTAATGACATTCTCTCTTCTGTTTACCTGAAATCTCTGATAATAAAATTTAAAAGCATGATTTGTTAGAAGAGAAGAAATTTTACATAATGAAACGTAATATTTGTTTTTGTCTTTAAAGGAACCCATTCAGACCTCTGGATATATTTGCAATTTTGAGGATTTAGAAATTAAATCTGTTCTTTTGGATGAGATATTAAAGGTAATTCCTAAAAAGTTATATTTCTGTTGCTAGCTTGATGGGGGGATTATTTATTTCTGGACCAGGCAGTGTAGTATCCTGGTTAGCAGTGTGGACCCAGGAGTCAGATGTATCTCAGGCCCAGCCCTGCTCTCTTATTGTTCAGCCTTTAGGTGGGTGCCGTCATCTTTTTGAGCTTCACTTTCCTTTCCTGTAAAATGGTGATAAAAATGTATGAGTCTCAGTTATTGCCTTTATAAAATATGGATAATAATACTACTTATAGGATTGTTATTATTTAAGATAATGTGTGAAAAGCAATTAACACAATGCTACGGCCAAGCGAGAGCTTAAAAAAAAAGAGTGCTAATTGTTGTTATTGTTTTTGTAGTAATAACGACGTACTGAAGAACTATTTAGGAGTTTAGCCTTTTTCTAGTTCTAAGATACTCGAGTAAGTTTTTTTAGAGATCTGTCTTTCCATTCTTTCCAGGATTTGTAAAATAATTCTTTTTTTAAATTCAAGACATGATTTTGAACCCCTGCATTGGCCTTCATTGACCATTGTTTGAGAATTTTTTTCTCTAAGAATATACTGAGAGAAATTTTACCTTCATTTTAGTCAAAGCATTAACTTTTTCTATGTAATATATATAGTTTTTGAATTGAGATAGTAGATTTAAAATTTCCAGAAGTTAGTGGCAATTTGAAATAGGTTTTCATATTTGGGTTTGATATGTAAATTATGGCTCTTTTATTGTGAACCAGTTTCATTTTTCTATATCATAACCACCATGCAGCAACAGGATGGGCCCCCACCCAAAATTTGGTTTGGATGTAAAGATTGATGATACCATAGAGACACCAAGAATGTATCTTCCATAATGAGGTTTTTTAGGAGAGAGAAGGGCAGGCTTCCCAAGCTGTCTGAAATGTCTGGAAAGCACAGGGACAGGAGACTGGCTTGAGGGTGTTTTTGTTGTTGTTTTGTTGTTTAGTAGTTAGGGAGTGGGTCTGGGGTGAGGATTTTAATGGATAGGGACTTACGTGGTTTGAAACTCACTGGCGCCCCAAAGTAAGGAGCATCTGGACTTTCTCATTAGCTTGCCCCATATGAGGCAGAGGGGAAGAAGAAGGGGTGAGGTTTAAAAGCTGTCAGCAGCCAACCATCAAAAATGGAGTCTGGGCTGTTATTACCTAGATTATGTAACCTCCAGATTTGACTATTTGACTCTTCTCTAT
>NW_012115167.1:5966800-5972674 GCF_000951035.1 Colobus angolensis palliatus
TAACCACCATGCAGCAACAGGATGGGCCCCCACCCAAAATTTGGTTTGGATGTAAAGATTGATGATACCATAGAGACACCAAGAATGTATCTTCCATAATGAGGTTTTTTAGGAGAGAGAAGGGCAGGCTTCCCAAGCTGTCTGAAATGTCTGGAAAGCACAGGGACAGGAGACTGGCTTGAGGGTGTTTTTGTTGTTGTTTTGTTGTTTAGTAGTTAGGGAGTGGGTCTGGGGTGAGGATTTTAATGGATAGGGACTTACGTGGTTTGAAACTCACTGGCGCCCCAAAGTAAGGAGCATCTGGACTTTCTCATTAGCTTGCCCCATATGAGGCAGAGGGGAAGAAGAAGGGGTGAGGTTTAAAAGCTGTCAGCAGCCAACCATCAAAAATGGAGTCTGGGCTGTTATTACCTAGATTATGTAACCTCCAGATTTGACTATTTGACTCTTCTCTATGTGGATAGCACTTTTCTTGTCCTTGTTTAAGGTATATGACTTGTAAAACTAATGAACTTATTTCATTGCCTGTTTAACTTGAATACAGTACCACCAGATAATATTTTTTCCTTTTCCTCACATGTGAAGAAAGATGTCTTTTTTTTTTTTTTTCAGCAGGGTTTCTCTCTGTCACCCAGGCTGGAGTGCAGTGGTGCCATCATGGCTCACTGTGGCCTCTACCTCCCGGGCTCAAGTGATCCTCCCACCTCAGCCTCGTGAGTAGCTGGGGTCCCAGGCACAGGCCACCATGCTTGGCTAATTTTTTGTGGTTTTTTTTTGTAGAGATGGGGTTTCGCCATGTTGGCCAAGGCTGGTCTTGAACTCCGGGGTTCAAGTGAAACTCTCACTTTGCCCTCCCAAAATGTTAGGATTACAGGCGTCAGCCACCATGCCTAGCCAGAAGATGTCTTTCTGCTTGTCTTCTTTCCCAAAAGATTCAGGGAAAGAAGACCTTATTCATGTATTTATTTATTTATTTTTCCAAATATGTGGTTTTTCCAGTGCCCTTTAAAAAACAGTCATAAATGGGTAGAGTCAAACTAAGGTGACTGAAATATTTTGTCTGTTTTTATATATTTAATGGTTTGATAGAAAGTGAGCTTTTTGAATCCCTAACATCTAGCAAGCATCTGATATAGAGTTGGTTTTCAGAAAGTATTGGTTAAATTGATTTTTAAAAATGAATACTTCATTGCTTAAAGAAATGGCACAGTTACGTAGAATTCAAGCAATACAGAAAAGTACTGAAAACAGTTTAAAAAAAACCGTAAATCCCACAACTCAGATATTTTAGTCATTACCATTAGATTAAACATCAGAACATCATTCCTTACAGCTGCACGTTATATATGGAAATATGGATTTGATAGATTTAGATGGATGAACAGAAGTAATTTTATAAAAATGGCATCATTGTACAATCTACTTTTTTAGTGTTAATTTAATTAGATAACCTGAAAGTGAGTTTAAAGGAATTCTAGACATTTTGATAGTATTTTTCCACTACAAACAATACCATTTTCCTGGGTTGAGAAGAAAAATTATGAAAAACCAGGAAGTTATTAGTCTAAATTATATTTTAATTTTTAATAGTATTGTCTTTCCACTCTGAAAGATAACATTTGTACATTTTCTTCTGTTTTTCCTTTTGTAGATACATTATTTTTACATGGTCAAGATTTAGAACATTTTAATTTTGTCTTATAATCCTAATTTCCAGTTTTTAGTCTTAATATTTAAATGAATTCAAAGCTTTTTACTACATTTTCTCTGTACATAAGTTCTTAATTTTGATTAATCTTTTAGTTGGCTGGATTTCATCATTAGTAGTGTTTTTCAAGAAAGGCTCATAAATTTCCAATTGCCTTAAGCTCTAGAATGCATGAAAATGCCTGTGGTGTTGTTGCTGTAATTGATGATTATATTGAATTTCGTGAAGGTTTTTAGATAAAGAAGGGCTCTCAGTGGTAAAATGATTTACCCAAAGTTCATCTGTTCATCAATTCAGCAACTATTAAGAGCCAATAAGACACACTTCTTGGCCTCAGGTAGAAGAGTTGAGGAGATGGATCAGTAATTCAGTTGCCAGAAAAGAGTGGGTGCTGTGATTCAGTCATGATGGTTTACCTGTTCAAAGTTCTGAAGCAGGAGAGCATTAGATCAGTTCTGAGATAATGAATATTGAATACTGTAAATAGTACAGCTAGGCATTGTCCTGAATCTTTGAGATATGTTATCTCATTTAAGGTGAAAAACCAATCTGAGCAGAGGGAAACAGGAATGCGTAACTGTGAGGGACCGCTTCTGCCATTTTCCTCTGTCCCCTTTTCCTCATAGGCTACCTGATTGCCTCAGGAGGGACTTCACTTGTGGGTTTTGGGTGTTTTTCAAATAACTCAAAAGACCCAAACATGAAGACTTCCCTTCCTTATTTTGCTCACAATACGATGCCGTTTTTTTTCTTGTTTTGTTCTGTTCTGGTTTTTAATATAAAAAAGAAACATATACTCTAACAGCAAGTATTTGAATTTTTTTTTGTTTCCGTCTTTACTTTCAGGATCCAGAACATCCAAACAAGGATTACCTAATTAACTTTGAGATTCGGTCTCTGCGAGATAGCTGAGCACTGGTTGAGAAGATTGGAATTAAAGATGCATCTCAGTTCATAGAGGACAATCCACACCCCCGACTTTGGTATTTAAAAAAAGCAAACTCTCCCAGGATGTCAGGTGTAGGTTTTTAAAGTCTCAGCTCTGTCCCTCTGCTCCCCTACTATCCTCCTGATGGGAACAAACTTCCATTCTTGCTCTTCTTTTTAAAATATAGAAATTCATTTTAGATTTGGAAGTCCTCAAAATAAGCAGAATATTATTTGAAAAATGTTTACGGCCGGGCGCGGTGGCTCAACCCTGTAATCCCAGCACTTTGGGAGGCCGAGACGGGCGGATCACGAGGTCAGGAGATCGAGACCATCCTGGCTAACATGGTGAAACCCCGTCTCTACTAAAAAACTACAAAAAACTAGCCGGGCGAGGTGGCGGCGCCTGTAGTCCCAGCTACTCGGGAGGCTGAGGCAGGAGAATGGCGTGAACCCGGGAGGCGGAGCTTGCAGTGAGCTGAGATCTGGCCACAGCACTCCAGCCTGGGTGACAGAGCGAGACTCCGTCTCAAAAAAAAAAAAAAAAAAGGAAAAATGTTTACATGTGTTACTTTCCACCATGTTTCTCTAGAAACAATAGACATAATAATTGATAATTGTGATTCAAGACTAGTTTATCAGTAATTTGCAATATGCATTTATGTTTTTGTTTCTTTTAAAATAAAGGCGCCTACTGGCTGAAGCAGCTCTTCAGAAACTGGATCTATACACTGCAGAGCAAGCATTTGTGCGCTGCAAAGATTACCAAGGCATTAAGTTTGTGAAGCGCTTGGGCAAACTACCGAGTGAGTCAATGAAACAGGCTGAAGTTGCTGGCCACTTTGGCAGGTTTGAAGAGGCTGAAAGAACATATCTCGAGATGGACAGAAGGTAAATTACAAAGGTGCAGGCATCCCCGAGTACTCTATCAGTTCATCATTGTATTTTTTACAAATGGGGACTATAAATAGATTAGGTGTGTCATACAGTTTCTTTCAGAAATTAATTTTACGTTTGGATTACAACCTAGATATTCTACATGCCCCTCATTTATTTGTGTTTCATAGTCTGGAGGCAGTTTTCTTCTCTGTTTTTAAATTTAATAATGGCTGACTATGGGAGGTTTTTTTTTTTTTATTTGGTGGGAAAAAATGATAGAACAACAGAGACTGGGATCTTTCAGATTTATGACAGCTCATTATTCCAGTTCTTTCTTTCTTTGTTTAGGTCATTATTTAATTATCTGTTGTCAAGAGGCATAAAATAAAAATCAGAAGTAGTTAGGGAGTGAGATTAGTTCTTTATCTTTCATTTTTGATTTATATAAAATAATATATGAACTTCACAAATATTTCTTCTTTTGAATTAAAGAACTGTAAGGCCTGTCTCCCTCGCCAGGAATCAAACCCAGGCAGCTGCTGTGAAAGCAGAGAATCTTAGCTACTGAACCTCAAGGTGGAGAGTCTGTCTGAACTTCATTTCAGCTGTTAACATTGTATCTCATTTTCATTAATGTTATTTATACTCCCAGGAGATCTCTAATACTACTTAGGCTCTGAAAAAAGATATAAAACCACATGTGTTTACACCTTGTTTTGTTTTGAAATAAACCTTATCATGTCTAAGAAATTGCTGAAAAGAAATGATTATTATTTAAATCATTATTTTGCTAAATTGAAAGTCCAGGAAAGTAAAGGCACAACATTGTTTTCTTTTCCCTAGTCCAGTATCTTAGACCATTTGGACTGCTATAACAAGATACCTGAGACTGGATAATTTATAAAGAATGGAAATATTTTTCTCACAGTTCTGGAGACTAGGAAGTCTAAGGTCAAGGCGTCAACAGGTTTAGTGTCTGTTGAGGGCCCTGTCTTACTTCCAAGATGGTGCTTTGAATGTTATGCCTTTACATAGTGGAACGTGAAAAGGGCAAAAGGGGCAAATTCTCTGAAGAGTCTTTTATAAGGGTGTTAATCAATTCGTAAGGGCAGACATAATGACTTCCCAAAAACCCCACCTCTTAATACTATCACAATGGAGATTAAGTTTTAACATGAATTTTGGAGGGGACACACATTCAAACCATAACCTCCAGGTGCTCCTCATTTCCTCTTACCTAGTCAGGCTAAGTTTCTAAAATGTTTGGAGAGTCACATTGTTCACTGCTGTGTAGTCTCAGCACTAGAACTGTGCCTAACACATAGTAGGCTCTTGGTAAATATTTGTCAAATAGATGAATGAATGAATGCCTTTGTTTGTAGGGATCTTGCTATTGGCCTCCGGCTGAAATTGGGGGATTGGTTTAGAGTACTCCAGCTCCTGAAAACTGGATCTGGTGATGCAGATGACAGTCTCATGGAACAAGCCAACAGTGCCATTGGAGACTACTTTGCTCATCGACAAAAGTGGTATGTAACTTACCTGGAGCTCCTCAAGCATTTGTGCAACACTTAGTAGCTGCCTGAGTGCTTCTCTAGGAAGTAATCCTGGGGAAATGAAGATCATCTTCTTGAATTCTAAGATTCAGATACCTCTAGATTCATCTTGGAAAGCCAGAGATCCTGTGAAGTTGTGAGATGAGCACGACAAAAATTTGGAGTGTATAAACACAAAACTTGCACTTAGCTCCACACAGTTTTCTCTTTGAGACTACTTTGATAGTAGTCAAAGAGATACTTTGAGTATATAATTCTACGATGTTTTATGATTTATTTTTGAACAAAGTTTAATAAATGTTTTTATTTGCTTTATTATATATTATTTTCAGAAATCACTGACTTTTGTTCTTTTCATTTTGATTAGTATGCTTATTTATGTCGGTGTTTGGGAGCAAAGCAGTGGTATTTCTTAAGAATAGCCAAGGAATGTTACAACTAGAATATGCTTTAGATTTTTTTCCCCATTTTGAAAGTTATTCTGGAGCTGAAGATAATGAATAGTAATACTAGCACTGGGACTTCTGATGAAGGAACATTTTGGTTGAAAGGGCTTATTTATCAGGAGATTCATATTAGTTCTACAAGCTTTTCCTTTTTTCTTTCTGTAGGTTGAATGCTGTACAATATTATGTACAAGGGCGGAACCAGGAACGCTTAGCTGAATGTTACTATATGTTAGAGGATTATGAGGGATTAGAGAACCTTGCCATTTCACTTCCAGAAAACCACAAGTTACTTCCAGTAGGTATTGCAAATTTTAGGTTTTGGAATTGTTAGGTTACTTTATAAAATTTTATGTTA
>NW_012115167.1:5973869-5981493 GCF_000951035.1 Colobus angolensis palliatus
TGATTGTGTACAACACAAACATATACATATATATTCATAGGACAAAGGTGTTAAGAAATTATACCAGACTATTGAGAGAGGTTTCTTATAAATGATAAGATTATGAGTAATTTCACTTTTTCATGTTTTGTAATTTTTTTTTACAATTAGAATATATTCCCTTATAATCAGAAAAATATAAGCATTGTTTTTAAAAAGATAGTTGGATGTAAAATATATTTTCATACTTCTAAAAATATCGTAGAAGGGTTGGAGAGGGAAAACCTCTGGCTAATTAGATATTCTGAAAGAAAAAAAATGGTGTTCTGAAAATGGCCAGTGCAGCTGAAGAAGTAAGATTTTGTGGTGGTGGTGGTGGTGGTGGTGGTTCTTCCTTGCTGCCACCACTTTCCAAGGGAGTTCTGTTTTGGGTCTAGCTTCCTGAATTGATTAATGGCAGACTTCTCTAGGACATTTCTTTACAGAAGTATTTGAGAACTCTATGGATGTGAGATTTCCCTTAAGTCTCTAGTTAATAATTAGCCCTGAGTATACCACCAATTGACATAAAAGTTTTTTTCACGCACTTGTTGGGGATTTGTTTCGGAGCTTGACATTTCTGTGTAGTAGCTACTGAACTGAGAGAAGAAAGGAGTGCAGTGTCTTCAGGGCCTTGTTAAAAATCAGATCCACAGCATGAGCCAGTGAAGCTCTGGTTTTACAGAAGTGATGCCTTAGCATCCGTTCTCAATTGTACCCTCTGCCCTTGCGTCTGTTTACAAGAAAAATCTGTAACTACCAGTCAATTTAATACTCATACGTCCCTACGGAGTTTTGTGAAATTAAAATATAAGTAATTTCTTTGCTCTATGAAATCTGATAGTATTGTTTTGTTTGTACAGGAAATAGCACAAATGTTTGTCATAGTTGGGATGTGTGAACAAGCAGTGACTGCATTTTTGAAATGTAGTCAACCAAAGGCAGCGGTAAATACCTGCGTACATCTCAACCAAGTAGGAACTGAAACTTTCTGTCTGTGCGGCTTGTTGTCTTAGGAATTTTTAAGTCAAGCCAAATTAAAGTCACCCTAGTGATCTTTTAAAGATTATTGGCAATGTAAGGGTTGGAGAGCCTGACATGAATTTTATGAAAGGAGCCAGGCAGGTATTCTCTTAATTGAGGACCAAGAAAGTTGCACTTACCTCTTAAAGTGCTACCGTGAGGGGTGACCCACTTATAGCCAGCTCAGTATAGGAGCATGAACAAACCCTGTGCTTTTAGTCTGGCAAGTTTTTGTCTGGAAGTAATTTCATAATTTTCTGCATTTTATTAGGGTTGGGTTTTGTTTCCAAAGAAGGACCAGTTAATAGTCGGTCATTGCCTGAGGAAGGAATCGAGTTACTTTATCAATATTTATTTTGGCAAATCTGTTTTCCTTTTCCTTTAAAGAAAACATACATTTGATATTTTTAAGAGCTGAAATTAAACTAAAAGTACAGAGTTATTACAGAAACTATTGACAATCAATGTATTCTTTTAATATTTTTCTTATTTTTAAGATCTCATTTGCTTTATAAAAATAATTTTTAAATGTCAAATCTAGTAGGATATTTTCACAACTGAAATTGCATATTTTGTTTTACTATAAAGTGTAAACAAGTATATCTTTTTCTTGCTTGATGTTTTCTAAGATGAGAATTACAAGATTAATATGATTATAAACTTTGAAACTTTCATTTTCACATGTATTTCTTAAGCAAATCAGAGTCTTAGAGATCACTTAAATCATTTTGACGTATGCTTATAGAACTTGTGTTGCTGTGATTTTAAATGCTATTTTTAAAATATAACCATTTTTAATTTGGAAATTGGGCTTTTATTATAAAGTTTAAGCTTTCTTGTGTGAATTTTATGATATATGTGACTGTAAATACTTGGGTGACTGAATGGTGTAATTTTTCTCCTAGTGGAACAAAGCTGTTGAATTGGCTCAAAATCATAATATGAAAGAAACTGGATCTCTGTTAGCTAAGTATGCATCTCATTTACTGGAAAAGAATAAAACTCTTGATGCCATAGCACTCTATCGGAAAGCCAATTACTTTTTGGATGCTGCTAAACTGATGTTTAAGGTAATGTAAAAATCTTAGTGAATATTTGATTTGTCCAGTCACAATATTTTAATATATGAAAGAGCACATTCTCCATTTTCTTTGGAAACAAATATTTATTACAACAAAACCACTCTGGTTTTATTGCTTCTGTATACATTATTTTAGTGTTACTGCCTTTTACCAACAAAGATGTTTATTAATATTAGCAACTTACTAATACCTAAACAATTGTATGTTGAATACTGGAGTTTAAGAGTTAAAGAAAGTGCTGCAACTACAAAAAACAAATTTCTGCAACAGGGAATTAAATTTTGTTGATAATAGAGTTTTGAGTTCTTTTAAATGTACAAGTTTTAAATATTATACTTTACATAATATTTATTTGGAGGGAAGATAATTAGTATAGTATTAGTGTATACACATTTTACGTTCTATTCTATTCCCGTTTAATTTAATGAAAAAGGAAAAATTTCTCTCAAAATCATTTAAATAAGTTTCAGCTTCTGAAGAATGCACCGTGTTAACACCATGATTTCTTTGTGTACTTGGAACTTTATTTTAAAAATCTTTGTGTTATGGAAAATACCAGCATTTCATCAACACTTTCTTTATTCTGATGTAGTTATCTAACAGCACCTCTCATTTTCTGAGAGTGATCTGAGTTCCAACTCCTAGGGCTAAATACTAAGGAAAGAACTAAATATATATAGGTACTAATGAAAAGAAGATAGGTTTTAAAGTATTTATCTTAAATAGGTGGTTTTTGTATTCCATCTTACTGATTTTCCTCCTTTTTTAGGGAATCAAATTTGTTAGTTTTGGAAATGATTGTATTTGTACAAATATAGATAAGAAGTAACTTCCCTCAATTTTTAAAAATGTTTAAGGTTGCAGATGAAGAGGCAAAGAAAGGAAGTAAACCTTTACGTGTCAAGAAGCTCTATGTAATGTCAGCCTTACTTATAGAGCAACACCATGAACAGATGAAGAATGCCCAGCGAGGAAAAGTTAAAGGAAAAAGTTCAGAGGTAAAGTAGCAGGTTAAATAACAGTAAATCATCCGAAGTGTTTAAGAAAAAAGAGAAAGAGACTGTCAAACTTCTCTTATGGACAGGTCATTTAATTTGCGTGTCTGCATTTGTTTCTTTAAATGATATGAAGAAAAATAATGACTGATTTAGAATTAGTATTCAAATTTAGAAATTTCTACCTAGAAATATTGAAATTGTTTTTCTGTAATACTAATCTGTAGTCTTTGCTTTAATGTCTTATTTTTGTTAAAAAATTTTACTTACCTGGGAAATCCTCCTTTTCTCATCAGTGAGTTTTAAAACTTTCCTAGATATATTATTTTAATGCGTAAAAGAATGTCTGATTAACTTAAAATCTAATTAGTTATGTTTTAAAATTTATTCATACCAGTTTAACAAACTATGAATTATACTAAAAAATTAAGTCTGCTTTGGGTGCAGTGGCTCACACCAGTAATCTCAGTGACTAGGGAGGCTTAGGTGGGAGGATCACTTGAGTCCGTGAGTTTGAGACTACAGTGAGCTATGACCATGCAACTGCATTCCAGCTTGGGTGACAGTAATACCTCCTCTCTTAAAAAAAAGTCTGTAATCATAGTTTAGTAATGATAAAATCTGCTCCTTTAGATACTTTAATGACTGTTGTTATTCGGGAGTTGATGCTGTGTGTGTGTTTGTACTGATGCAAAGTGTGGGCTGACTTTACTTGTAGGCCACTTCTGCCTTGGCTGGTTTGCTGGAAGAGGAAGTTCTGTCTACAACAGATCGTTTCACAGATAATGCATGGAGAGGGGCAGAGGCTTACCACTTCTTTATACTTGCACAGAGGCAGCTCTATGAGGGATATGTGGACGCTGCATTGAAGACAGGTGGGCGTGTCACCTAATGTGTATAGTATGTCTGAATATTATAAATTGAGTGTGAAGGGCCAGCTTCTTCAATTTGCCTTTATGTGGCCTTCAATAACATTTTTTCCTATGGATTTATTTTCTTACGTTTGAGATTATGCTATATATAATTTGTCTTATGCATTCCCATTTTTGAAGTTTTTTTTTAATGCAGAGAAAACACATAGCTCACAGAAATGTCAGAAATTTGAGATAAGCAAAAAGAACGTGTATAGCATTCATATGGCTAGCCATTCAAAGTTAAATACTTCATAGCCAAGTTAATATTGTTTGGAGAAAAATATATATACATGTATATATTAAATATACTTAATACATATATTTAAAATCATAAAATATATTTAATACATACATTAAGATAATTTTATTCTTTACAAGATTGGGAGTATAACATGGCATACTTTTATGTACTTTTTCAAAACCATGTTTTAAAATATTTCCATATTTTACATCTACATTGCTATAGCATTTATCTTGTGTTTTATAAAAGTGATACTTACCTAATAATTTCAACCAAAACAAAAATATGAAGAAAAAGTAAAATAATCTAATAATTTATAAAATAATCCTATAACTCAGAGGTAATCATTGCTAAGGTTTGGGTAAACTTCCTTTTAGATGTTTCTACATGCAGGATTATGATTTTTCCCCTCAGCAGTATATTATAGTTCTTTCCTCATTCTTAAACAGAGATCTATGTAAACATTCTACCTAATATTGCATGGTATTTGTGTACTGTAATTGATAGAAGATTATTTACATGTAGTAATCAGGATCTCAGTCTCTTCTTAACAATAACAATATTCTAGAGTTTAGATATATGAACTCCAGAGAGCGTAATTGTGATAATTATGTTATAAGCCAAAGCATATGAATGACTAAATCATTACTGGTCTTTCAGCTTGGCCGTGGCAAGCACTGTCATGACACGGCACCTTTCCTCTGTCACATTGGTGACATCATCCATTTGCTGCTCACATCATCACCAAATGCACATCACACTCTAATCCTAATAGATCATGAATCTTTATTCCAATGGCATGATCTTAAAAGAAAACTTTTAGAAAAATTCTTTATTTTATTTTATTTTTTTTTCTTGAGACAGAGTCTCGCTCTGTCGCCCAGGCTGGATGCAGTGGCCAGATCTCAGCTCACTGCAAGCTCTGTCTCCTGGGTTTACGCCATTCTCCTGCCTCAGCCTCCCAAGTAGCCAGGACTACATGCGCCTGCCACCTTGCCCAGCTAGTTTTTTTGTATTTTTTAGTAGAGACGGGGTTTCACCATGTTAGCCAGGATGGTCTCGATCTCCTGACCTCGTGATCCGCCCGTCTCGGCCTCCCAAAGTGCTGGGATTACAGGCTTGAGCCACCGCGCCCGGCCAGAAAAATTCTTTTATTTGAATATTTCTGGAATTCTATAGGGATGATTTTTATTTTTAATTATTTTTGTAAGAGTTCTTTAGAGACCATATGTAATAATCCTCTTTCATATATATTGATTTTCCCTAGCATTTATAAGTTATACTTACTTAACCTTGCTAAGCTTCAGTTTCTCTTTGTGTAAAGAAAGGATAATAGTATCTTCCTTATAGAGTTATTGTAATGATTGAGAAGTTCATGAAAAGAAAACTCACTTATTTTGCTGCCTGGACATTGTGAGCCCTCAATAAGTGGTAGCTGTGGTGATGATATTAATAGTGTTTTTTTATATAGTCATATCTGTCAGTCTTTTACTTCATATTTTTCATGCTTAGGAATTCCTTTAAGTTTTTTAAATATTATGTTTATTATAATATCTAAGTTATCCTGAAACCATATATTGAGTTTATTCTTTCTTAACAGATTTGAAATTCTACCTTCGTGTGCTGAGACCAGCTTGGTCAGGGAGACCCTAACCCAGTGGCGATAGAGGAATTAAAGACATGCACGCAGAAATACAGATGTGTGAAGTGGGAAATCAGGGGTCTCACAGCTTTCAGAGCTGAGAGCCCCGAACAGAGATTTACTCATTTGAGGTGGAGGTGCCACTATACCACCATGGTTCCAGATAATAGGAGCTCTTGCCATACTTCTTATATCTACCATCTGACTGTTTTGTTCAGACCATCTGAACATAGTGTGGCCATGGCACGCAGACTGAGAGGTGCAATTCAAGCTAAACATCCCCTTAGGGGACCGATTAATAATGATTCCATAGGAATCGTGCAGCACCTCTGCCTGTTCTGCAATGCAATCTTCTTAAACAAGTATGTTCATTTTTTCTGGCCAGGTTCAATTTTGTTTACAAATAGGTTTTTGAGGGCGGTATGCCTCAATTATAGGAGCAGATTTATTATGGTAAATACTGAAATCAGAAAGCATGTGTAACTACATCATAGAGTGATTACATCTAGGCATTATTGCCAGCCAAGATTGATAAAGATGCCCAATAAGTATAATTGTTCCCTGTGTCAGCCCTTATTGAAGGAATACTCACGGCAATGGTGATCACTGCTATCATAACCACCATTAAATTACTCATTGTGACTGGTTGTCCCGCTTTCCTCAGGTTTTCTTCCGCCATCTGTGACAGCTTCTTGATCTGTCCCCAGGTGGGTGGCTGTGTTCGACGGGTGTTGCTTGTGACAGTTGGGGTCCTCCTCTCCTCAGTGTCAGTCTTGACATTGCTGCAACCGGGGGGTCCTCGGGATCCTCCCGGAATCTCTTCCTCAGCATCTGGCTTATAAGGTTTCAGGTGTCTTGATGGTATCCAGATCGGCTGTTGATTTTGGCCTGGAGAAACACAAGCATAACCTCTACCCCAAATTATTATTTTACCTATTTCCCAACTTTTTGTTATCAGATCTCTCCACCAAACCAGTTGTTCTGCTTCTGTCTTTGCAGCTGGTTTCTGTTGATGCTGTTCAGCTGCTGATAACATCTGGCCTTTGGGCAGGCTAAAAAAATTTAAAGTTAATAGTGCTAGATTCAGTTGTGTGTGGGCTGTTCCATAATCCCTATTTCTCCCCCTTTTTTGTTTTTGTCATCAGTTGTTCATCTGTATGAAATTGTAACTGAGCATTTTCAATTAACTGTGTAGAATGAACCATGTTTGAAGAATCAGAAATCACATTAAAAGGCATGTCAAAAGCAGTCAATATCTCAATCACAGCTACAAGCTTCGCTTTTTGAACTGAAGTATAGGGCATCTGGAAAACTTTATCTTTTGATCCAGAATAAGAAGCTTTGCCATTACTAGACCCATCTGTAAAACAATGAAAATGTTTAGCAGGCTGCAGGTTGTTGATCACAGGAATTGTAAATGCAAATTGTTCACAGTCTTGCTCAGCTAAGGGGATAGTAAAGAAACAGTCTTGGCCGGGCGCAGTGGCTCAAGCCTGTAATCCTAGCACTTTGGGAGGCCGAGACGAGATCGAGACCATCCTGGCTAACATGGTGAAACCCCGTCTCTACTAAAAAATACAAAAAACTAGCCGGGCGACCTGATGGGCGCCTGTAGCCCCAGCTACTCGGGAGGCTGAGGCAGGAGAATGGCGTAAACCTGGGAGGCGGAGCTTGCAGTGAGCTGAGATCTGGCCACTGCACTCCAGCCT
>NW_012115167.1:5982043-5984376 GCF_000951035.1 Colobus angolensis palliatus
AGCTACTCGGGAGGCTGAGGCAGGAGAATGGCGTAAACCTGGGAGGCGGAGCTTGCAGTGAGCTGAGATCTGGCCACTGCACTCCAGCCTGGGCGGCAGAGCGAGACTCTGTCTCAAAACAAAACAAAACAAAAACAAACAAAAAAACAGTCTTTTAAATCTATGACAAGTAAAGGCCAATTTTTTGGAATTATAGCAGAAGGCAATCCTGGCTGTAATGCTCCCACAGTTTGTAAAACTGAATTGATGGCTGTTAAGTCAGTTAACATTCTCCATTTACCTGATTTTTTCTTAATTACAAAAACTAGAGAATTCTAAGGGGAAAATGTTGGAGCTGTGTGCCCATTTTCTAATTGTTTAGTAACTAATTTCTCTAAAGCCTCCAGTTTCTCTTTACTTAGCGGCCATTGTTCTATCCAAATTGGCTTATCTATTAACCATTTTAAAGGTAGAGGTTCTGGAGGCTTAACAATGGCTGCCATCAAAAATGATATCCTAATCTTTGGTGGGAACTTTGTCTTTCTGCTTGAAGCGGTTCTTTCAAACCTTGCACATTTTTTTTCTAGTCCCATACCAGGGACATACCCCATTTCTTGCATTATATGTTGACTTTGAGGGCTATATAATTGTTCTGGAATTAGAACTTGTGATCCCCAATGTTGTAATAAATCTCTCCCTCATAAATTTATAGGCACAGAAGTTATAATTGGTTGAATAGTCCCAGGTTGTCCATTCACAATGCAAAATATAACTACTTATACTACAGGGGCTTTACCAACTCCAACTATGTAAAATTGAGCGGGTTGAATTGGCCACGTGGACGGCCAGTGCTGTAGAGAAATGATTGCAATGTCTGCTCCTGTATCTACCAAACCTTTAAATTTTTTACCTGAATAGTTATTTCACAGGTAGGATGTTTAGATCAGTAATTTGATTTTTGATTTACCCAGTAAGCTGTCTTGTTTATTTGTGCTTCCAAATCCTCCTGTTCATTTAATTTCACTTTTTCCCATTTCCACATACGGCACAATCAGGAGCTGTGCTATGTGCTCTCCTGGCTCTGCTTTCCAGGGAACAGAAGTAGATATAACAATTTGAATTTCACCATTGTAATCTGAATCAATGACTCCTGTATGTATTTGTACCCCTTTTAAACTTAAACTAGACTTTCCTAAAAGTAATCCTATTGTGCCTGCTGGCAAGCGTCCACAGACTCCTGTTGGGACCCTTTGCGGGAGTTCCCCAGGCAGAAGACTCACAGCTTATGTGCAGGATAAATCTACTGTGGCACTACCAGCTGTGGTGGGGGACAGACATTGTACAGGGGTGAGGGAATGGCCTGAGCTGGAAATGCCCTGATTTGGAATGGGGCCCGGGACGGGCCCCTCATTGTTTCCCAAAATTGGGTCCCCATCTTTATCAAACTTAGAGTGACACTGATTAGTCCAATGTTTTCCATTTTTACATTTTGGACATATTTCAGTCTCAGCAGTTTTCTTTCTTCCCCTATCTGGTGGCCTGACTCACTGATTTTTTCTACATTTTTTTTTAGTATGACGATGCTTCCCACAGTTAAAACAAGCTCCAGGAAATAGGGTATTTCCTTTATCCACTCTTAGTCCTGCCATTTCTTGTGCTAGCAGAGTAGCCTTATGCAGATTATTTCCGATACCATCGCAGGCCTTGATATAATCAATTAAATGTGCTTTCCTTCTGATAGGTTGCAGAGCAGCCCAGCAATCAGGATTAGCATTGTCGAAAGCTAATAACTGCAGCACTATATCCTTAGCAGCCAAATCTACAATCACCTTTTTAAGAGACTCCTGTAACTGAGCTATAAAATCCACGTGTGGTTCTTTTGGTCCCTGTTTTATAGCACAAAAGGAAGGGTATTGTTCTCCACATGAAGTAATTTTTTTTCCCAAGCTCTAATGCACACTCCTCTGAGCTGTTCTAGGGCATCATCCTGCATGACCACTTGTGCATCTAAACCAGCCCAGCTGCCAACTCCCAAAAGTTGGTCTGTAGTTATATTAATTTGAGGTTGGGCCTGGGCATTGCGAGCAGCCTGAATGGAAGCTTCATCTGCCCACCAAGTTTTAAATTTTAAGAACTGAGCAGGAGTTAGATAAGCTCGAGTAAGAGTGTCCCAGTCAGTAGGAATCATCTGACTGGAAATGTTGGAACCGAACTCTCGATTCCCTCCTGGGCAGGGGTCGTCGCGAAGGATCACCAACACGAAGTTCACAGCAGAGAGTTATTTATTACTAGCGCGCTAGGGTCCCAAGCTCTAAGTTGGTCCTGGGACCCCGACTGCTTGTTACAGGCTGTTT
>NW_012115168.1:0-412 GCF_000951035.1 Colobus angolensis palliatus
AAAAAGTGAGGTTCTCTCAACCCCACAGTTATACTCCTAGATATATTTCCAAGAGAACTAAACACACATTTACATAAACACTTGTACATGAGGGCGGGATGCGGTGGCTCACACCTGTAATCCCAGCACTTTGGGAGTCCGAGGCAGGCAGCTCACGAGGGCAGGAGTCTGAGACCAGCCTGGCCAACATAGTGAAACCCCGTCTCTATTAAAAATACAAAAAATCAGCCAGGCGTGGTGGCAGACACCTGTAATTCTAGCTACTCAGGAGGCTGAGGCAGGACAGTCGGTTGAACTCGGGAGACAGAGGCTGCAGCGAGCCGAGATCTTGCCATTGCACTCCAGCCTGGGCGATAAGACTGAAACTCCGTCAGAAAACAAAACAAAACAAAATAAAACAAAATCTTGCACG
>NW_012115168.1:1103-3016 GCF_000951035.1 Colobus angolensis palliatus
GAGACCAGCCTGGCCAACATAGTGAAACCCCGTCTCTATTAAAAATACAAAAAATCAGCCGGGCGTGGTGGCAGACACCTGTAATTCTAGCTACTCAGGAGGCTGAGGCAGGACAATCGGTTGAACTCGGGAGACAGAGGCTGCAGTGAGCCGAGATCTTGCCATTGCACTCCAGCCTGGGCGATAAGACTGAAACTCCGTCAGAAAACAAAACAAAACAAAATAAAACAAAATCTTGCACGTGAGTGTTCATCGCAGTATTATTCCTATTAGCCAAAAAGTAGAAATAAATCAAGTGTCCATATGCATTTGTTTATGCATCAAATGCATAAGCAAAATGTGGTATTATCCACACAATGAAATTGTACCCAGCTCCAAAAAAGAAGGACTTTGTGATATGCTACAAAACGCATGAAACTTGAAAACGTTATACTAAGTGAAAAAAGACACAAAAAGCCACATATCATACAATTCCATTTGTATGAAACATCCAAAATAAAAAATTCCACAGAAGCAGAAAGCAGACTAAGATTTGCCAGGCATAGGGGATAGGGAAAATTGGGAGAGATTCCTAAGAGGAATAGGAGTTCTTGTTGAAGTGATGGAATGTTCTGTAATTAGAAGGTTGCACAATATTGTGCATATAAGACCCATCAGTTATATTCATGAAAATGGTGAAGCATATGCTATTGTGAAATATATCTAAATAATAAATTTTTAGAAGTTAAAAAAAGTGAAAGTCTGTCCATCTTCTCTTATATAGCTAGAATTTACAGAGTACTTGTTATATGCCGAGTATATTTGCAAATGCTTTACTGAATGAACTAATTTAATCTCAAAACAATCCTATTAGACATCGTTTACCGATAAAGAAGTTGAAGTAGAAGGAGGGCAAAGTCATTGGTCCAAAGTCTGCTTCTTTTGTAAGTGGCAAAGCTGGGCTTAGAAAATCAGGCAGTCTGGCTTCCAAGCTCATGCTATCCACTAACTTACCAAGAGTAACTACCATTAAAAGTTGGGATATACACTTCAGGATAACTTTCACTGAGGGAGTGCATGCGCCCACACGCATGAGTGTTTGTAGAAGATAACAGTTACACACGGATGATACTGAGGGTCGGCAACTACCCACAGACCAAATTCGGCATCACTTGTTTATGTACACCCATGAATTAAGAATGCAAGAGTGAATTTTTCAGTGGTTGGAAGAAAAGAAGGAAAAAAGCAGAGTAGCATTTGATGACACGTGAGAAATATATAAAACTCAAATTTCAGTGCAAATCAATAAAGTTTTATTGGAACAAAACCATCTTCATACCAGTTTTGTCTACAGCTGTTTCTGCACCACATGAGCAGAGTAGAATTAGGCAGTGGTAACAAGAGACCTGTATGGCATGGCAAAGCATAAAATATTTTGATCTGTTTCTTTACAGAAAAATTTTGCTAACCCCTGAATTATGCCATACATGATACTTTTGTTTGTCACTACACATTATATTATGTTCAACCTTCTAGATTTCAAGGTTTCCTTAATTTCTTTAAGTAGATACAATGAAAAAAAGCACCTAAAATTATTAAACCATTTGCAATGAATTGAATGCTTATGACTCCCCTCCAAATACATTCAGATGTTGAAATCCTAACCCCCAAGGTGATGGTATAAGAAAGGGAACCTTAGAAGGTAATTAGGTTATGAAGGTAGAGTCCTCGTGAATGGCATTATTGCCCTTATAAAAGAGATCTTTGAGGTTACTTTGCCCGTTTCATCATATGAGGTTACAATGAAAAGATGGGCATCTAGAAAACAGGCCCTTATCAGACATCAAATCTTTTAGAACCGTGATCTTGGATTTCGCAGCCTCCAAAACTATGACAATAAATTTCTGTTGTTTACAAGCTACCCAGTGTATGGT
>NW_012115168.1:7216-7545 GCF_000951035.1 Colobus angolensis palliatus
CAGGTAATGCCTCATATTGTGAATAATAAATGTTCATTCATAGCTCTGTAAGTATGAAGAATTATCATAAATGATATCCAACTGGGTCCTCTCAAGAATTACCAGGGAAAAAAAAAAACCCTCTCGTCTACTTCCAAAAGGTGTGAGAATGGCTTTTCATCTTGATGAGATTATTTCAAGCTGAAATTCTGTAACAAGTCAGTGAATCAAGCTCACACTGAAGCGAACAAGTAGAAAGCAGGCCATCAAAATGAAAGAGCAATGATCACATCCATTTCCCCCTTACTGGTAGAATTCAGAGAGGGAAGAACATGCCCTTTACCTGCTAA
>NW_012115168.1:7666-7993 GCF_000951035.1 Colobus angolensis palliatus
CAGGTAATGCCTCATATTGTGAATAATAAATGTTCATTCATAGCTCTGTAAGTATGAAGAATTATCATAAATGATATCCAACTGGGTCCTCTCAATAATTTCCAGGGAAAAAAAAACCCTCTCGTCTACTTCCAAAAGGTGTGAGAATGGCTTTTCATCTTGATGAAATTATTTCAAGCTGAAATTCTGTAACAAGTCAGTGAATCAAGCTCACACTGAAGCGAACAAGTACAAAGCAGGCCATCAAAATGAAAGAGCAATGATCACATCCATTTCCCCCTTACTGGTAGAATTCAGAGAGGGAAGAACATGCCCTTTACCTGCTAA
>NW_012115169.1:0-1601 GCF_000951035.1 Colobus angolensis palliatus
GGAGGCTGAGGCAGGAGAATGGCTTGAACCCGGACGGCAGAGGTTGTGGTGAGCTGAGATCATGCCACTGCACCCGGGAGACAAGAGCAAAACTCCGTCTCAAAAAAAAAAAAAAAATGTGATACAACTTCCTTTAGGCTACTTGAAATCTCAAAATTGATATACTGAATAAAAACAAAACAATTATAAACATCATTTTAAAAAGCATACAGATCCCTCCTTTGCCCCTCTCCAGGAGATTCTATCTCGTGTCCCATCCCTCCACCAATTAGATTCTAAGTTCTTTACCACATCTTTTTAGAGTAGGGGTTCTTAATCTAGGATCCATGCACCATGGACAGGATCCAGGGAGTAGATGGCAAATCCACTCCTTCCCAGAAGTAAAAGCTCTTCAACCCAGTGGAAGCTTGCTGGCTGGGGACATCCCAGACAGGTCTGCTGCCCTTCCTCTTCCAGGACAGAAACTCATAGGCCATACCTTGTACACAAACTCCTCCATCTTCTCCATGGCGTGGTGGGCTTGCAGGGGAAGTGTCAGTACCCGCACCTCCTCCTCTTCTTCCTGGGGCACTGGACATGTTTGCTCTTCTTCAGCCTGTGAGGGAAAAACCCCACAACAATCCAGGGAGTCAACTCATAAACTGTACTATTCCAGAGCAGAGACCCAGAAAAACCCAAACCTAACACCTTCTGCCCAGCCTCTCTCCTACAGAGGGTCTTGTGGTCTCTTCTCCAAAAGCATACATACTGAGTTTACAATACTAGTTAGAAATTTATTAATACTTCATAAATGTTGGAGTGAACATTCTATGCAGTGTGTAAAAGGACTCTCAACAGAGACTAGCACTGGGGGAATGCAGGATTAGCATACCAGCTCTAGGTACTGAATGACATCCTTTCCTCTAGGATAGTGGTTTTCAACTTTCCTCAGTTTCCCAAAGAGTTCTCTCTTCTAGGCCATTACATTTTCTTTCTTTTCTTTTTTTTTTTTGAGATGGAATATCCCTCTGTCACCCAGGCTGTGGAATACAGTGGTGCAATCTCTGTTCACTGCAACCTCCGCCTCCCAGGTTCAAGCAATTCTCATGCCTTGGCCTCCAAGTAGCTGGGATTACAGGCGCCCACCACCACGCCTGACTAATTTTTGTACTTTTAGTAGAGATGCAGTTTCACCATGTTGGCCAGACTGGTCTCGAACTCCTGACCTCAAGTGATCCTCCCGTCTTGGCCTACCAAAGTGCTGGGATTACAGGCTGAGCTACCAGCCCAGCCTACATTTTCAAAACAATGAAAAAGACAGAGTCTCAGAGAGTTCCATAACAATAATTCTGTTCCGAGTTCCCTGTTCACTGACTCTAGGGATGCTGTCATGATTGAAACTTTGTATCTATAGCAGCTCCCAGGAGCTCCAGGGCCTCAAAACTGGTTCCATGGAAAACAGCAGTACTGACTCCAGGGCCTAAAAGAGCACACCCAGGAGAGCACTTGCCTGTGAAAGGAAGAGAACTTTTTTCTCTCTCTCTATCCCAAGGCTCTGAATCATGGCTATAGAAAGCCTGGCAGTTCGGCCGGGCGCGGTGGCTCAAGCCTGTAATCCCAGC
>NW_012115169.1:2071-3244 GCF_000951035.1 Colobus angolensis palliatus
TGACCTGTACCCGCGGTGGCCGCGGTAGCAGGCGGCGGGACAGTCACAGTCCACCGGGCCGTCGTCGTCGTCAAAGGGCGCGTACTCCAGGCCCGGCTCAGCGCCCTCGGTCAGCCGCGGGGTCTCCACCACACTGCCGGCGACAAGGACGCTTACCACCCGTCTTGGGACGGCTTTTCTCCGCCCCTTTATCCTGGCGCGGGGGGCCTGACCTAGCCCCCCACGTCTGCGGGCTGCTACCCGGCTGGAGGAGGGGCGAGGGGCACCTGCGGCCCCTGCCCTTACAGGGCTAGGCAGAGATTTGGGGAACCCAACGGGGCACATCCCCTACAGGTCCCCGACCTCACGGTACAATCTTTTGCAAAAAAAAGAAAGAGGATAACCGAGCCCCTTATTTAGCCTGCACCCCTTCGAAGTTCTCACCATCTCAGTAAGCCCTCTCCTCTTTTTTGTTTTAAAAAATTTTGGAGATAGGGTTTTGCTCTGTTGCTCAGGCTGAGTTGCAGTGGTGGGATCATAGCTCACTGCAGCCTTGAACTCCTGGGCCCAAGCGATCCTCCCTCTTCAGCCTCTTGAGTAGCTGGGACTACAGGCGTGGATCCCCACCCTGGCTCATTTGAAAAATTTTGCAGAGACAGGGTCTCACTATGTTGGCCAGGCTGGTTTCGAACTCTTGGGCTGGTTTCGAACTCCTGACCTCAAGCGATCCTCCCCTTTGATCTCTCAAAGTGCTGGGATTCCAGTCATGAGCCCCCCTGCAGTCATGGGTGGGGTGTGTGTGTGTGTGCCTACTCCTTATATGAGGCTACTTTTCCTCACTGAATCCCCTCTGTATCCCAGCCCCATTCATTGACCCTCCCCCCTCAGTGAACCTCCCATTTGATCCCTGTGCCCCTAACCCTACTGTCCTATTCTGGGAACCCCATCCCCATTCCTCCTTTCTCTCACTGAACCCTAATTTCTCTTTTCTTTTCTTTTCTTTCTTTCTTTCTTTTTCAGAGTCCCACTCTGTTGTCCTGGCTGGAGTGCAGGGGCCCGATCTCGCCTCACTGCAACCTCTGCCTCCTGCAACCTCCTGCAATCTCACCTCTCTGCAACCTCCGCCTCCTGGGTTCAAGTGATTCTCCTGCCTCAGCCTCCCGAGTAGCTGGGATTACAGGAGCCCGCTAATTT
>NW_012115169.1:9144-9526 GCF_000951035.1 Colobus angolensis palliatus
TAATCTACCCTTTGTTTACCATATCATCAAGAAATAACCATATAAATGGGCAACCGAGCTCTGTCTATGGAATAGCCATTCTTTTTTTTTTTTTTGAAACAGTCTTGCTTTTGTCGCCCAGGCTGGAGTGCAGTGCCATGATCTCGGCTCACTGCAACCTCCACCTCCAGGGTTCAAGCGATTCTCCTGCCTCATTCTCTCGAGTAGCTGGGATTATAGGCACCTGCCACCACGTCCGGCTAATTTTTTGTATTTTTAGTGGTGACAGGGTTTCACCATGTTGGCCAGGCTGGTCTCGAACTCCTGACCTCAGGTGATTCACCCGCCTCGGCCTCCCAAAGTGTTGGGATTATAGACATGAGCCACCATGCCCTGCCTGAGT
>NW_012115169.1:10196-10438 GCF_000951035.1 Colobus angolensis palliatus
AGAAAATTTAAGCTGGGCAATTAGGGTCCAAAGATCATATGCAGAATCCAGCTTGGCATTCTTACTAATTTCATCATTTGATCTGAAAAGTTTTTTTTTTTTTTTTTTGAGACGGAGTCTCTCTGTCGCCCAGGCTGGAGTGCAGTGGCACAATCGGCTGACTGCAAGCTCTGCCTCCTGGGTTTCCGCCATTCTCCTGCCTTGGCCTCCAAGTAGCTGGGACTACAGGTGTCCGCCACCAC
>NW_012115170.1:0-338 GCF_000951035.1 Colobus angolensis palliatus
ATTGGTGCATTTACAGTCCTTTAGCTAAATACTAAAGTTCTCCAAGTCCCCGCCCAATTAGCTAGACACAGAGCACTGATTGGTGCGTTTACAAATTTTTAGCTGGACACAGAGTACTGACTGGTGCATTTACAATCCTTTAGCTGGACAGAAAAGTTCTCCACCTCCCCATCCGACCCAGAAGCCCAGCTGGCTTCACCTCTCAATGGCACTCACAGCAGGACTTTGAGGCACCTGGACTGAGCACTCTGGCAGCCCAGAGGGAGCTTGTCCCTCGATCAAGTCCAGCAGGCACCAACCGGCTGTGCTGAATGCAGGGCCTGCCGAGCCCATGCCCA
>NW_012115170.1:1103-1963 GCF_000951035.1 Colobus angolensis palliatus
TGCCAGCCCTCCAGCGCTGCAAGCAGCCCTGGCTCCCGCCCATGCCTCTCCCTCCACACCTCCCTGTGAGCAGAGGGAGCCGGCTCCAGCCTCAGTCATCCCCAGAGAGGGGCCTCCACAGCGCAGCGGTGGACTGAAGGGCCCCTCGAGCATGGCCAGAGTGGACGCCGAGGCAGAGGAGGCGCCCAGAGCAAGTGAGGGCGGCTAGCATGTTGTCACCTCTCACCAGTATATTTGATTTTTATTACTGTGGCTTTGTAATATGTTTCAAAATTAGAGTGTGATTTTTCCAGCTTTGTTCTTTTTTCTCATAGGTCTTGTATCCAGATTAAAACATAAACTCTCAAAACTCAGCATAAAAGAACAACCTATTTTTAATGGGTAAAAGATTTGAACAGACACATTACCAAAGATAAACAGCAAATAAGCACATACAATGATGCTCAACATCATTAGTCATTAAGAAAATTCAATTTAAATAACAATAAGAGACCACTGCACATCTATTAGAATAATTAAAGACTGACCATACTGTGATGGCAAAGATATGAAGGAACTGAAACTCTCATATGCTGATGATAAGAATGTAAAATGTGCTAACACTTTGGCAAAATGTTTTAGTTCCTTAAAAAGTTAAATATACACATATATTTCAGCCATTCTACATCTAAGTATATACCCAAAAGAAACATAAAATGTATTTTTGTACAAAGACTTATACTTGCATATTCACGTGAACTCTGTTTATAACAGCCAAAGAGTAGGGACAATTCAAATGTCCATCAATAGGTGAATGGATAAACAAACTGTTGTACAGTCATACAGTGGAATACAATTGTACACAGAAAAAAAAAAAAAAA
>NW_012115170.1:3753-4164 GCF_000951035.1 Colobus angolensis palliatus
ATTTGCATGTCAAAAGATAGCACCAAGAAAATGAAAATACGAGCTACTAACTGGAAAAAAATAATTGCAAATCATATTTCTCTTAAAGGAATTGCATCCATAATAATTAAAGAACTCCTATAATTCAATAATAAGAAAATAATTCAATTTTTATGTGGGGAAAATATTTGAACAGACATTTCACTAGATATATGAATGATTAATGAACACATAAAAATACACCTCACATTCTTATTCATCAAAGAAATACAAATCAAACTCCAACAGAACCACTATATAGACTGAAATGGTCATTATAAAAAAAATAGACAATAACAAGTATTGGCAAGGATATGGAGAAACTTCAACCCTCCTCCTACATTGCTGGTGGGAAAGTACAATGGGGCAGCCACTTTGGAAAACAGTTTGGCA
>NW_012115170.1:6584-6884 GCF_000951035.1 Colobus angolensis palliatus
TGAATTAGTAAGGAATTAATATATGCTTTTAATTTTTACTTCTTAAGATGTTTTTGAGTGTCTACTATCAGGTACACACTGTGCTAAATATATATATATATACACACACACACATATATAGCATCAGCCTATTTTACATATATATATATATATATCTCATATTTACTTATTTTTTAAGACAGAGTCTCTCTGTGGCCCAGGCTGGAGTGCAGTGGTGCAATCCAGCCTCAACTGCAACTTCCAACTCCCAAGTTCAAGCTATTCTCATCCCTCAGCCACCCAAATAGTTGGGATTACAGG
>NW_012115171.1:0-502 GCF_000951035.1 Colobus angolensis palliatus
TCCCCATTCCAGGGGAGCTTGGGAGGGGGATGTGGCCACCCAGGGTCTCAGAGGTGGGGCCTTACCGACCGTCCCACAGGCCAAGCACAGCCTGTATTTGTCATCAGCACCCCAGGTTTCTCTAAAGCAGGCAGACAGCATCTCCACGGCCTGCACCCCATGGCCAGAGGCGGAAGTTTGGAGAAGGGGGCAAAGCCATGCTGGGGCTGCACAGAAGAGGAGGGGAGGACCCCCGAGGGGTAAGCCGCCCACCAAGGAAGGCAAGGAGGCCTCAGCAGCCCCTCCCCACGTGGGAGAGGCAGGCGGCTAGGCAGGCGGCTTACCAGGTGCCTGTGGGTGAAAGGAGCTCAGAGGCCAGCGGGGCTGCACTGTGACCCAGGGACCCCCACGGGCCCTCAGAAGTCCCCAGGAGACCAGCAGCAAGGCCAGGCCCAGGCTCTCTCCCCTGCACTCCCTGGGGTGGGGTGGGCTGGGGCTCACACCCCCCACCCCCTCCCCGGGA
>NW_012115171.1:4249-6133 GCF_000951035.1 Colobus angolensis palliatus
GGTTCCTGGTCAGAGCTGACTTCAGAGGGGGTGGACATGGATGCCTAGAGGTGTCCTGGGCCAGTGGTGGCTGTGGGCCGGATGGGAGGGCCCTTTGCTGTCATGCTGGGACTGGAGAGCAAGACATGGAAAAGTCTCCTGTCTTCTGAAACCCACATGCTGGGGGCAGCCCACCTGCTGGCATGGGCGGTGGGCACGTGGATGCCCTGGAGGTGGGTGGAATCCATTTGGGCACGCCTCATGTGGCTGTACTGGGGTTCCTCAATGTGGATGGAGCTCCAGGTTGGCCCAAGGTCTCCTCTGCCCCGTCTACCCCCTTCCCACACTGACATTCCTTCCTGGAGAGGGGAGTTCCAGCTTTTAAAATGGGGAACTATGCCTGGAAAACACACTGAGAGTGAAGCCGAAGAATGTGCCCGTGAGCCCACCAAGTCCCCGGAGGGGCCCTGAGTGCTGGGTCGGTGGGGACGGGGCCCTGGGTGCTGGGTCGGTGGGAAGAGTTAATGCTCAGAACTCTGGCCCACTTGCCAGGGACCCCCTGGCCCAGAGCAGGGCTTTGGGGTGAAGGGGTCTGGCAGGGACGGGCCGGTGGCTAAGGAGGCCCCGGAAAGTGGGGAAGCCCTGGGTGGTCCTCTCCTGGCCTTACAGCTGCATTAAGGCCAGCTGAGTGCTCCCCAGGGCTGGGACGGGGAGGGGGCAATAGAGCAACCCACCTTGGGGTGACCCTGTTAGAGGTGCCCACCAAGCAGCAGCCATCAGCTCCTAGACAGGACGTCCTCAGGTGGGGATTGGGCTCCCCTCAACCTCTCTGGCCACATGGCCATGCTACTCCCCATCCTCACTGCGTCCTTCGTCCCTCCCGTCCCCCGTCCTGGGCACCATCCCTGGTGGGCCGCTGGGCAGCGACGGGCCCTAGGAATTTCTGGCAAGCCTGACCGCAGGTGCTTCCTACAGCTGGGTGACCTTCAGTCCCCTCTCCAGTGATTCCAGCTCCCGCCATGCTTCCAGTCCAGTCCTGCCCCTCTCTCTCTCCCCTCCCCTGGCCACTGAAGGGGAGTCAGTGTGGTTTCCCTGGGGGTGTCTGGCTGGAGAATGGGGCAGATAGAGCCAGCTATGAGCAGGGTCTCTTGAGCATCTGCGCAGGGGCCAGCATGTAGGTGACAGCCCTGGGGAGGGGCAGGTGCCTATTCTGTTAGCAGGGCTGGGACTCAGGGACATGGCTGGAGGTGGTAGGAGCTGCAGTGCTGGCTTGGGAGCTGGCCTTGGTGGTGGGCACCCCAGCCACCATGGAGGGTTTGGGATTCAGTCTGTTGATGGGGACTGGACAAGGAGGAGGCATTCTAGTCCTTGCCCCACTGTTTGGCCAAGCTGTCCTGAAGGTGGACAAATGGCCCGGCCTGAGTAGGACCCCTGAGCCCACAAGGCCTCAGAGTGGGGAGGACAGAGCCCAGGGCTTGAAGAACCCCACCTGTCCTTGGATTCCTGCCTCTGCTCAGACCCTGTGGCTGTCTCAGGGACCAGACCCGCCCCCCCCCAATCCTCCACCTCTGTCGGGTTCCAGCCTCCTCATGGGCCACACACAGGTGGCTGGAGGAGCTGGGAGTCCAGCTGAGAAGGACGCCGGGGGTTTGGGAAGTTTGAGGCGTGGTTCATGCCTCCCAAGCCCCATGACCTGGGGAGCGGCATCCCCCAGGCCCCGCGTGGCCCTGACCCTATTAGACCTGGGCTCCTGTTCGCACCTTGGCCAGTCAGGTGAGGGAGAGCACAGAGGGCCCGGTGGACATGGGGCTGGCATATTGAGGACTCTGAGCCCACCTCTGCCATGCCATGCCGGCACCGTGGGCTGGTGCCAGGGAGGCTGGGAAGGGGGCCGGGGGTGGGGTC
>NW_012115171.1:12978-13282 GCF_000951035.1 Colobus angolensis palliatus
GAGCCCTTCCCCCACTTCTCTGAAATCAGGTCCCTCCTGGGCTCCAGCTGTGTCTGCCACCTCCTGGGGCCCCCCCAAGGCTGCCCCCTTGCTGAGTCTTGTGTGTTTCTCGCCCTCTGACCCTCGGGGGCACCCTGCAGATGGAGGCCGGCCTGCTCACACTGGGTACCCCACGGCATCTGCTGGGTGTGCTCTCTCCCCACAACCCTTCACCCAGGGCAGCGCAGCAGCCTGAGGCCCATGTGACCTGTAAGAGTAGGAGGGAGGAGGACACCCAGCCCCAGGGCAGGCAGCAGGGAGGTGT
>NW_012115171.1:13332-13662 GCF_000951035.1 Colobus angolensis palliatus
GGTGTTCCTGACGTTGGCCGCATAAGGAGTGGACAGGAGGTGTTGGCAGAGGCATGCCAGCCGGGGCGCCCTTGGGCCCCACACGTGCTCCGGGCCTGTACCCCAAAGAGACACTTAGGTCTGTGAGCACAGATGTGGCGTGGACCCCAGCCCACACAGGGGCGTCGTCTGTAGTGAAGCCACGGAGGTGCCCGGGCACCGGGGCGACCTTGCCAGGAGTGAGCCATGACACCAAGTTGGCAGAGGCATGCCAGCCGGGGCGCCCTTGGGCCCCACACATGCTCCGGGCCTGTACCCCAAAGAGACACTTAGGTCTGTGAGCACAGATGT
>NW_012115172.1:0-254 GCF_000951035.1 Colobus angolensis palliatus
CTCTTGCCCAGGCTGGAGTGCAATGGTGCGAGCATCACTCATTGCAGCCTCGAACTTCTAGGCTCAGGTGATCCTCCTGCCTCAGCCTCCCAAGTGGATAGGACTACAGGCTTGTGCCAGATGGCTGGCTAATTTTCTTATGTTTTGTAGAGATAGGGTCTCTTTATGTTGCCCAGGCTAGTCTTGAACTCCTGGGCTCAAGTGATCCTCCTGCCTTGACCTACCAGAGTGTTGGGATTACAGGCTTTAGCCAG
>NW_012115172.1:304-820 GCF_000951035.1 Colobus angolensis palliatus
CAACTGAAAAGAAAAATGGCCAAATCATGTGAACGTGAAAGTCACAAAGGAGAAACATCACTTGTAGTTAAACTTATGAAAAGATGTCAGCCTCATCAGTAATTATTTAAATAAAGATTAAAACCAGGTGTAGGGCCTGGGCACGGTAGCTCACGCCTGTAATCCTAGCGCTTTGGGAGGCCGAGGCGGGTGGATTACTTGAGGTTGGGAGTTGGAGATCAGCCTGGTCAACATGGTGGAGCCCCATCTCTATTAAAAATACAAAAATTAGCCAGGCATAGTAGCACATGCCTATAATCCCAGCTACTGGGGAGGCTGAGGCCAGAAAATTGCTTGAACCTGGGAGGCAGAGGTTGCAGTAAGCCTAGATTTTGCCACTGCATTTCAGCCTTGGCGACAGAGCGAGACTCCATCTTAAAAAAACAAACAGGGCGCGGTGGCTCAAGCCTGTAATCCCAGCACTTTGGGAGGCCGAGACAGGCGGATCACGAGGTCAGGAGATCGAGACCATCCTGG
>NW_012115172.1:5595-6771 GCF_000951035.1 Colobus angolensis palliatus
CGCCCAGCTAATTTTTTGTATTTTTTAGTAGAGATGGGGTTTCACCGTGTTTGCCAGGATGGTCTTGATCTCCTCACCTCATGATCTGCCCGCCTTGGCCTCCCAAAGTGCTGGGATTACAGGCGTGAGCCACTGTTCCTGGCCCGTGTATTCTTTATTAAATAAAAAAGCCTTCAATTTATGGAGGCTAGGAATAAGTGTGGAGGTGTGGGTAAGGAAAAACCTCTTTTTTTTTTTCTGGAGACGGAGTTTCGCTCTGTTGCCCCGGCTGGAGTGCAGTGGCCCAGTCTTGGCTTATTGCAACCTCTACCTCCTGGGTTCAAGCGATTCTCCTGCCTCAGCCTCCCAAGTAGCTGGGATCACAGAGGCCCCTCATCACGTCCGGCTAATTTTTGTATTTTTAGTAGAGATGGGGTTTTGCCCTGTTGGGCAGGCTGGTCTCAAACTGCTGACCTCAAGTGATCTGCCTGCCTCGGCCTCCCAAAGTGCTGGGATTACAGGTGTGAGCCACTGTGCCTGGCCTTTTTCTGGCATTTTACTACCTTTAAAATTTGTATGTGGGCCAGGCACGGTGGCTCATGTCTATAATCCCAGCACTTTGGGAAGCCGAGGCAGGCAGATCATTTGAGATCAGGAGTTTGAGACCAGCCTGGGCAACATGGTGAAAACCTGTCTCTACAAAAACTACAAAATTTAGTGTACGTGATGGCGTCTGCCCGTGGTCCCAGCTACTTGAGGGGCAAGGTGGGATTCTGGGAGGTAGAGACTGCAGTGAGCTGTGTTTGTGCCACTGCAGCCTGAGCAACAGAGCGAGACCCTGTCTCAAAAAAAAAAAAATTGTATGTGACTTACAATAATGTCCTTTGATCTGATGAAATATAGTAACAGACACTTAGGTACTCATCCTCTAAATTAACATTTGTTATCATTTACTTATTTGCTTCAGAGTACTGTTTCTAATTTTAGATAATGTAACCAAGCTTTGCAGTTAGAAACAGTCTGTGGGAACTGCATCCCCTTTTGTTAAGGGTTTTTTAAAAAAATTGTTTGAGTAGGCTGGGCACGGTGGCTCATGCCTGTAATCCCAGCACTTTGGGAGGTCAAGTGGGGCGGATCACAAGGTCAGGAGATCGAGACCATCCTGGCGAACATGGTGAAACCCTGTCTCTACTAAAA
>NW_012115172.1:12646-12995 GCF_000951035.1 Colobus angolensis palliatus
GATCCACCCGTCTCGGCCTCCCAAAGTTCTGGGATTACAGGCTTGAGCCACCGCGCCCGGCCTATATTTTTCTTTTCTTTTTTTTTTTTTTGAGACGGAGTCTTGTTCTGCCACACAGGCTGGAGTGCAGTGGCACCACCTCGGCTCACTGCAAGCTCTGCCTCCCCGTTCAAGCTTTAATGTTTAACGTTGTTACATTTTGAAACTTCCAGATGAGTTAGTGTTAATTATAAGTGGACTTAGGAAAGTGAAGCTTTATGCTATAAAAATAGATATTTGGACTAAATTTTTTTTTTTTTGAGATGGAGTCTCGCTCTGTCGCCCAGGCTGGAGTGCAGTGGCCGGATCT
>NW_012115173.1:0-399 GCF_000951035.1 Colobus angolensis palliatus
GGGCTTCCTTCTCTCCATCTGCTTTCTTTAAACGGATAATTCTGACATTTGCCGTCACATTTAAAGTGACCACTTCTCAGTCACAGCATGATCTCCTGGTCCCAGTGTTTGCTGCTTGCTTTTCACACATCCATTAAAGCTCCCTGCTGGAAACCTGTCAGATAATACCTGGACTTACTAAAGCTATTGGCTTTCCGGTCTCTTCTCTCCTCCCTTCCTGGGCTCACTGACCTCTGTATCTGTGGTCTCCAGGTGTGCCCTGTGCTCCCCAGTGTCTTTAAGTAGTAAAAACACTTACACTTTCACGCTGTGGTTGTATCATTATAGCCTCACATACCATCCAGGGCATGATATCGAGGCTGCCCTATGGGACCTGTGCTGGTTGAACCCCTGCTGGAG
>NW_012115173.1:7849-9735 GCF_000951035.1 Colobus angolensis palliatus
CAGCAGGGGCAAGATATTCAGGAATGGCTGCATATCAGGCCTAAGTCCATGTCATCCTCTCAGGCATTGCCACTGAAGATGGAGAATTTTGTTCAGAGACCCAGCCTGGGCACATGGGAGGAACCACCTTATTAAAATTAATTTGAGAAAACAGTATGCATGCTTTATTCTTCTAGAATAATTATTAATGCCATGTTTTACAATGTATCTCTTGAAGGAATGGTGAGAATCATCTACATAAAGTATGTTTTAGGTGGTCTTTTCTATAATTGCAGCTTTCACATATTCTTATAGAAACGATTTCATTTGGGAACACACAGGCAGTATCTCTGTGTTCATTTCTACTGGGAAATCTTTATGCAGGGTGGAGAGGGTCACATTTCCTAATGAACCCTCATAAGAGATGGAAAGCATCTGACTACCAGAAAAAGTGTCCAAATGCTGCTGGTAATGATCATGGGGCTGCAGGTGGAGGTCAGTTGAAGGAGGTGTCAGAGAAATTAATTTTGAAAGTCTTTTTTTTTTGTTTTAACAAAATCATGGGCAGAAGCCACCACCTGGACCCACCACATATTGGAATGGATGAGGGACAGAAATAGAGCTCAGTAAATTAATAATGAAATCCAGGAATGGGCAAGAGGTTTGAGAGAATGACGGGTGTGTGAGGTGAATGAGTGAATGGTGAGAATGTTCAAAACATCTTCTTCTCCATATTAAGAGAGAGTTTAGGCCCCTGAGTCAGACAGTGTCCAGGCCAGGGGGAGCAGGATGTTGTCAGCTCTCCTGGCCAAAAGTGAGACTCTAGCAGTGTCGTTACTTGGTCCAGTTTGGGATTTATTCATATTTTAAAAATGATCCAACAGTATACAATTTTGAAAATATACAAAAATCCCTATACTACCATTCATAGATAACCAAGATGGCTTTTTACCTTCTCCTTCCATCAATCTCTACCACTTACTCACCTCAGCTTGTTCCTTCAACCTTAATGCCCTCCACTTGAACTTGCCCTTAGTTTAAGACCTGCTGTAATCTCTCGACTTCCTTGGCCCCTTTCTGATCCTTAGCAGGTTGTCCTCTAGAGGGCACCCTCACCTTTCCTGCAGCTTCCCAGGATCCAGCTGCCCCTGTCACTCAGGACCTTTGTGTGAGAGCAACTGAGGTGATATTACCCTCCCCTACTTTTCTGGGAACATAAAAATTTGTACAAAACATTTCTTAATGCATGTCAAAATTTAAAAAATATATATTTTTGCCTCCCAAACTTTACTGAGAAAAATATATTACAGTCCTAGTCATAAAAAATGACACCTAATCAGGGTTATTCACTGTATTGTTTGTTTAACAGCAAAATATTGGGAACAACCTAGACTTTCACCGGCTCAATGCTAATTAAACAGGCTACCTTATATCTACACAACAGAATATGATGCAGCTGCATAAGAAGTATAGAATCTTTCAGCTATTCATATGGAAACAGCTCCATGTCCTCTTTTAATTATAGCATCTAAACATCACAGAATAAGATGCAATTTTTGTACTACATCTGACCTTAGAACATTACTTTTACTTTTTTTTTTAAATTTAAAGAGAGAGGGTCTCACTCTCATACCCAGGCTGAAGTGCAGTGGCAAGATCCTAACTGACTGCAGCCTCAACCTTGTGAGCTCAAGTGATCCTCCTGTCTCAGTCTCCTGAGTAGCTGGAATCACAAGCATGTGCCAGCCTGCCTAGCTCATTTTTTGTGTTTGTTTCTGTAGAGATGGGGTTTCACCCAGGCTGGTGAAATTTCAGGCTGGTCTGAAACTTTTGGGCTCAAGTGATCTGCCCACTTTCACTCCCAAAATGCTGGAATTACAAGCAAGTGTCATCACCCCTGATTCTGC
>NW_012115173.1:11464-12247 GCF_000951035.1 Colobus angolensis palliatus
TTTGCATAGCGTCAGTAAAAGGTTTGGCTGAAGGCAGCTGAATTATCTTAAAAGTTTAGGGCATAGATACACAGGAATATAGAGGAGTTTATATAAATAGCTTGTTTACTCAGGCGGTCCTAAAACCAACATTTAATCTAAACGTCAATTACCTTCTAGTGGTGTTTACTCAAGACCTTTGTCATTTAATCTGTACTAAATAAACGCAAACTTCCCTGGCTGATCAGGGCCTCTGCTGTTAACTCTTTACAGGACCCTTCTTGGTGTCAGTGAGTGACAGGGCCACCGAGCCTCCTCTTTCACTGGATATTTGTGTCTGAGTGTATTTGTTGATCCATTGCTGGGTCAAGGTCTGCGGGTGGGACCCAGAGAGTAGGTGCCCCATGTGAGGACCTGGCATGTTGGTGTCCATGTTTGAGGTATAGCTGCAAATAATCGCGACAGAACCCTCGAAAACGAAGGTGAAGACTGTGCAGTTGGTAAGCCGGTAAGTCGATAAGTCAGTAAGTCAGTAGGTCATTGGTGCCCGCTTGGGATCTCCAAGTTCCAGGGAATTGTTCATGGTATGGTTTTATCACGGGACAACAGTTATCAGCACAACAGAAGCAGTATCTAAAAGTATTCAAACAGCTGCTTAACGCCACTGAAGCCTCGGTTTTGCAGGTTCAATTAAGGGACTAATGCAAATTGTATCCCTTAACCCATGATTCCCAAAAGAAGGTAAGCTAGACATAGAGGTTTGGGAACAATTGGGAGGAAATCTTTTTTTTTTTTTTTTTTTTT
>NW_012115174.1:0-495 GCF_000951035.1 Colobus angolensis palliatus
GTCCCCTGGCACCCACCGTCCACGGTCCCCGGCCCACCCTGGCTGCCTGCCCACGACCACCCACGCACACCCCGCGACCGTGGAAACCGAGTGCGGCAGGCGCTTCCTCTTGTATTCTTCAAACACGAATGTGTCCCAACTGCTCGGGGGCTTCTGGCCAGGAGGGCTGGGGGAGGGTGCGGGTAGCTGGGATCTCGGAAGCGGGACTTCTCCTGGGACTATTGGATCCCGGGACACCACCCAGCAGTATTGCCGGTGGGGAATGCCTGGAGTTCAGCCCGGTTTGGCCAGGGGTGACCCCTATTTATTTATTTGAGCCGCTCTTGTCCCCGAGGCTGGAGTGCAATGGCGCCATTGCGGCTCACTGCAGCCTCTGCCGGGTTCAAGCGGTTTTCCTGCCTCAGCCTCTGGAATGAGAGGCGAAGCCAGCTGGGCTTCTGGATGGGGAAGGGGACTTGGAGAACTTTTCCGTCTAGCTAAAAGATTGTAAATGCA
>NW_012115174.1:7805-9339 GCF_000951035.1 Colobus angolensis palliatus
AGAGAGGGACGCCAGGCGATTGCTTTGGGTTTAGGTCACCTCTGCCGCGTGTCTCCCTAGGGATCCCTGGGACCCTAAGTTTATTTTGCCTTTGGAGGAGGGCAAGGAAAGACCAATGGTTCTAGGAATATGGTGTATACCTAGGATTAGAAAATATACAGAGCGTGTAACTGGATGTGTAACTGGGTGTGTAAATGTAGGTGAACCAGCAGGGATAGCTCTTCAGTGTCCACTGTCTTACGGACGTGGTTCGATTCCTACTTATTGAGCCCAGTCGCCAGAGAACCCCAGAGTAGAAGTGGGGAGGGTTAGGGTGGGGAGACCATGAGAGCCACGATGTGATGTCCTGGCATCAACAGTGACTTTGATATTGAAGCTATGTCACCTGCGGGGAAGACTGAGTGATGGGCCAGCGTTTCAGAAGTATGCACCAGTACTGCCTCACCGGCTGTTACCATCAACATTTCTTCCAACTGGCCAGTGCCCAGGATACTTTTACTCTGGGGCTCCCGTCTGTGACCCCCTCCCACCTCCTAGGAGGCACCTTTTCCGAGTTGGAGCATCCCAGGACACAAGCTGAAGATGACAGCCCAGAGTTAGGTTCCCAGGGAAGAGCCCTGTGTGTGTCTCTGGCCAAAGCCTGGGGAAGCGGAGCCCTCAGACAGGCATCAGCTCATCAACGCCATCCAGGAGGACCAGGATGGAGGCCAGGGCTGGGAGGAACACAGGTCCTGGACAGACAAGGATGGGGAGAAATTCTGGGCTTACCTAGGGGAAGGAGAAGAAGGGCCTGGGCATGGAAGGAGGCCAGCTGGGGTTTGCCAGAGACCCTGGTCTGAGAATGCTCTGCCAGGGACTGAGCAAACCTCTGCTCTGGAATGTCGCCACCGAATGGCCTGGAATTCCCGAAATCGAGATCCCCTGGGAGTGTTTTGGTGACAGCTGTCGGGCTCTCAGACGTCAGCACGGGTGAGAGGTGACATAGCAGTTAGGTGTGTGAGTTCTGTAGGCAGTGGGCTTGTGTTTGGCCCTTATTCTGCCGCTTACAAATTAAACCTTCTTAGATAAATGACTACAGCGCCCCACACTTGATTTCCTCATCTGGGAGGATACCCCAAAGGGGTTGTGTTTAGAATTAGGATTGTGACATACTCGACTTAGGCAACAGTACATGGACCGTAGTAAGGGCTCAACATAAAAGTTTATTATTATATACTTTTTTCTTTTAATTTTTAAAAATTGAGACAGGGTCTTACTCTTGTCACCCCATGTAGAGTGCAGTGGCACAGTCTTGGCTCACTACAGCCTCTGCCTCCCAGCTCAAGCGATCCTCCCACCTCAGCCTCCTGAGTAGCTGGCACTTCAGGCATGCACCACCACGCCTGGCAAGTTTTTTGTATTTTTGGTGGAGACAGGGTTTTATCACGTTGCCCAGGCTGGTCTCAGACTCCTGAACTCAAGCAGTCTGCCCACCTTGGCCTCCCAAAGTGCTGGGATTATAGGCATGAGCCACTGTGCCTGGCCTAGTCTGTGA
>NW_012115174.1:18434-19656 GCF_000951035.1 Colobus angolensis palliatus
TAGGCGTGAGCCACTGCACCCAGCCCTGTGAGCTTTAAAGTCCAGGTACTGCCTCTGATTCGCTGTGGAATCTTCCCTAAGCCATGTAACTTCTCAGAGCCTTATAAAAGAAAATATCAGCTTGGCCTATCACACATATGAGGTGTTTGTAATCCAGCAAAATGTGTATGTGAAAGTGCTTTATAAACTGTAATGTATTTGTCTAGTAGCAAGAAAATGTTGGCGATGTCTCTGGAGAATTTTCTAGCTCAAAAAATTTCCGTGATTGCACAAGAGTACATTCAAGGGAATGAATCCAACTTTTACACCGGAAACTCATACTGTAGATGGAGAAAGCGTGCCTGACCTGAGAAATAATTCGAACTATGGGCAGAACCATACACTGTAGGTGACAACTTCAGGAATGTGAGAACCTTCTGCCAAATTTGAAACTGATGCAGTTTTGAGGGTCCTTTCTTGGATGCCATCTCTGCTGGGATGCTCCTGTGTCCTGTCTTTTGGAATGGGGACTCTGTTTGACAAACTTTCCTTGTCTCATCAACTTGCTTTCCCTCCTGGAATTGTAGGAAGTCAGAGCTGAATGGATACTGGAGACTCTCCAGCCCAGGGGTTCTCAACTTTAGCTACATTAAAAAAAATCACTGGAGGAGCTATTAATTCTATTTAGGCCTTGATATTTTCTCCGTTTTCAGTGTACTCATGGCAGTGTTTGCATTTTTATTTGTCTTGCATGTAGTTTTAACAGTCAATATAATTAAATCAATAAAAAGAAAATAATTATATATGCACATGAGGTCAGTTCTCTTTGGCCTCCCGGATGCAGGAGTGAGCGTGAATGGGACAATTTTAAGGACTGCCCTTATATTAAGAAACAAACAAAAATCCTACTTTCCACTGAAAAGTCTAATTATTTTAGACTAGTGCCTAAGCACTGGTATTTTTTAAAAATTTCCCCAGATGGTTTCAGTGTACTACCGGGGTTGAAAAACCTGGCTCTAGTCCAGTGGTTCTCAAAGTGTGGTTCTCTGTATGGGCAATATTGGAATTGCCTGAGAACTTGTTAGGCCTCTGAATTCTCAAGCCCCACCCAATACTTTAGGAACTCTGAGAATGCGAACCTCCAGGTGGGTGATTCTGATGCATGCTATGGGTTGAGAAACACTTATCTAGCCCAACCCCTCCTGCCACAGGTGGTAACGAACCTGAGGCTGACAGCCTAATA
>NW_012115174.1:24846-26195 GCF_000951035.1 Colobus angolensis palliatus
CTCTCTACCAATAGATTTTTCTCAATGTTATATACATATTGCAAGATAATTCCTGTGCTTTTAATTTGCATTTTAGTGTTATTAATGTTTTAAGTAAAGAACTTTTTCCTTTTTATTTAAATAGATCACTTTACCATTTTTTCATGTTTTCTTCCTTCAGAGTCTTGCATAGAAAGTCTTCTTGACACTTAGATTATATACATACTCACTTGTCTTTTGCCTTAGAGTTTTTATAATTTTGTTTTTTGTGCATTAACTCATTTGGAACTTCTTTCAGACTAACATATGAGAAGTTTAATTTTTAAGGTAATAAGTTTTATTGTGTGTGTTAAAAATACTGAGGCTGGGCATGGTGGCTTACACCTGTAAGCCTGGCACTTTGGGAGCCCAAGGCAGGAAGATCGCTTGAGCCCAGGAGTTCAAGACCAATCTAGGCAAGTAAGACGGGTAAGTTAAGCCTAATGAAGCCATAACTGATAAGAAAAAGGTGTTATGAACTTACCAACACTATCAGTAAGTGGGAGTAAAGAAATTTAAGAGTTTTTTTCCTCACAACAATCAGTTCTTTGACACCACCTGGGTGTCCAACAATTCATTTCAATTCTGACAATACTTACGTCCAGTTAGAGGGCTCACCCCCCAAGACTGCCCCCTCTTCAGACACCTGTCACAAATGGGGTTCCCAGGCTATTCACGCTGCTGCCTGGCCAACTACAAATTTGGGGATTCCCGTAACTTCCCTCAGGCTTAATAATTCACTAGAATGACTCACAGAACTCAAGAAAGCAATTTACTATTATTACCCGTTTATTATAAAGGCTACAATGCAGAAACAACCAATGGAAGAGATGCACAGGGCAAGTTAAAGGGGGCAGGCGGTGCGTGCAGAGCTTCCATGTCCTCTCGAGGCACTCCACCCTCTAAGCACCTCTGTCCATTAACCCACATGCTGCCTCAACCTCGTCTTTTGGATTTTTATGGAGGTTTTGTTACATAGGTGTGATTGATTCATTCATTGGCCATTGGTGGCTGAACTCAATTCCCAGCCCTTCTCCCCTCCCCAGGGGATGACCAAGAGCCGCCTCATCAGCACAAACTCAGGTGTCGCTAGAGGGGCTCATTCTGAACAGCGAAACACACTCCCATTACTCAGGAAATTCCGAGGGTTTTAGGAGCTCTGTGCCAGGAACTGGGGATAAACACCAGGTATATTTTTTATTATATCACGACCCTAAGTGAAAGTAACCTCTTAGGAAGCCTGAAAAAGGATGAAAATAACTAGTTAGGAGTTGTCAACTTAAAGGAAAAGAAACCAAGGCAAAATTAATATAGAGAGTTGATTTGGGCCA
>NW_012115175.1:0-1226 GCF_000951035.1 Colobus angolensis palliatus
AACCCGGGAGGCAGAGCTTGCAGTGAGCTGAGATCCGGCCACTGCACTCCAGCCTGGGCGATAGAGCAAGACTCCGTCTCAAAAAAAAAAAAAAACATCCTCACAAAACCGTCCGTAACTTTTGACCAAATATCTGAATACCGTGGCTTAGCCAAGTTGACACATAAAATTAACCATCACAAGTACCTAGCACAAATGCATAATTTTATATCTATATGTATATATTTTTTCTTATATATACATATGCATGCATACACATTTTTATGATTATTAAAAAGTATATATGGAGGCCGAAGCGGGTGGATCATGAGGTCAGGAGATTGAGACCATCCAGGTTAACACAGTGAAACCCCATCTCTACTAAAAATACAAAAAATTAGCCAGGCGTGTTGGTGGGCGCCTGTAGTCCCAGCTACTTGGGAGGCTGAGGCAGGAGAATGGCGTGAACCCAGGAGGCGGAGCTTCCAGTGAGCCGAGATTGTGCCATTGCACTCCAGCCTGGGCAAAAAAAGTAAAACCCCGTCTCAAAAAAAAAAAAAAAGTATATATATACATATACATACACATGTAATAGTATATATATACATATAGAGAGAAATAAAGGAACAATCCATGTACCTTACAAAGACACTAGAAACATGAATTCATAGATAGCAGCAGATCTCATTATGATGTTTAATTTTATGGGTCAACTTATCTGGGCCATGGTGTCCAGATATTTAGTCAAACATTATTCTGGAAGTTTCTATGAGGGTGTTTTTGGATGAAATTTACATTTAAATTGGTGAACTTTAAATGTAATGAGGGTGAGCTTCATCCAATCAGTTGAAGGCCTGATTAGAACAAAAGGCTGTCCTCTCTCTTTTGTTCTGATCAGAATTTTCTGGAACGCCACCTTTGGACTTGAACTGCAACTGTTTCCTGTCTCCAGCCTACTGGGCTCTCCTATCAGACTCTGGACTCATCAAGCCTCCACAATTTTGTGAGCCAATTCCTTAAGATAAATCATACTCTCTCTTTCGCTCTCTGCAAGTATGTATGTATGTATGTATGCATGTACATTCTATTTCTCTGGAGAACCCTGACTAACTCAGAAAGCAAAAATGCCCTCTATAGCAGGGTGCAGTGGCTCATGCCTGTAATCCTAGCATTTTGGGAGGATGAGGCGGGCGGATCACCTGAGGTCAGGAGTTCAAGACCAGCCTGGCCAACATAGTGAAACCCCA
>NW_012115175.1:5550-7275 GCF_000951035.1 Colobus angolensis palliatus
TTACAGGCACCCGCCACTACACCCAGCTAATTTTTTGTATTTTTAGTAGAGACAGGGTTTCACCATGTTGGCCAGGCTGGTCTTGAATTCCTGACCTTGTGATCTGCCCGCCTCGGCCTCCCAAAGTGCTGGGATTACAGGCGTCAGTCACCATGCCCAGCCCTATTATTTGTATTTTGAATAAAAATTGTTATTTAAATTATTTATCTTTATAATATCTTTTAAAATTTCTATGTTAAAACACTTTATAATGTGCATAATGTATTGCTACAAAGCAACATACAGTTTGAAAAGTAGGGAAGATGCTTTTTTTAGTTTTTATTTTATTTTATTTTACTTTAAGTTCTAGGGTACATGTGTACAACATGCATGTTTGTTACATAGGTATATCTGTGCCACGGTGGTTTGCTGCATCCATCAACTCGTCACTTACATTAGGTATTTCTCCTAATGCTATCCCTTCCCTAACCTCCAACCCCCCACGTGCCCTGGTGTGTGATGTTCCCTGCCCTGTGTCCATGTGTTCTCATTGTTCAACTCCCACTTATGAGTGAGAACATGTGGTGTTTGGTTTTCTGTCCTTGTGATCATTTGCTGAGAATGATGGTTTCCAGCTTCATCTGTGGTCCTGCAAAGGACGTGAACTCATCCCTTTTTATGGCTGCATAGTATTCCATGGTGTATATGTGCCACATTTTCTTAATCCAGTCTATCATTGATGGACATCTGGGTTGGTTCTAAGTCTTTGCTATTGTGAATAGTGCCACAATAAACATACATCTGCATATGTCTTTATAGTAGCATGACTTATAATCCTTTGGGTTATACCCAGTAATCGGACCACTGGGTCAAATGGTATTTCTAGTTCCAGATCCTTGAGGAATCGCCACACTGTCTTCCACAATGGTTGAACTGATTTACACTCCCACTAACAGTGTAAAAGTGTTTCTATTTCTCCACATCCTCTCCAGCATCTGTTGTTTCCTGACTTTTTAACGATCACCATTCTAACTGGCGTGAGATGGTATCTCATTGTGGTTTTGATTTGCATTTCTCTGATGACCAGTGATGATGGGCATTTTTTCATGTGTCTGTTGGCTGCATAAATGTCTTCTTTTGAGAAGTATCTGTTCATATCCTTTGCCCACTTTTTGATGGGGTTGTTTGATTTTTTTCTTGTACATTTGTTTAAGTTATTTGTAGCTTCTGGATATTAGCCCTTTGCCAGATGGGTAGATTGCAAAATTTTTTCCCATTCTGTATGTTGCGTGTACACTCTGATGATAATTTCTTTTGCTGTGCAGAAGTGCTTTAGTTTAATTAGATCCCATTGGTCTATTTTGGCTTTCGTTGCCATTGCTTTTGGAGTTTTAGTCATGAAGCCTTTGACCATGCCTATGTCCCGAATAGTATTGCCTAGGTTTTCTTTTCTTTTTTTTTTTGAGACGGAGTCTCGCTCAGTCGCCCAGGACGGAGGGCAGTGGTGCGATCTCAGCTCACCGCGAGCTCCACCTCCCGGGTTCGTGCCATTCTCCTGCCTCAGCCTCCCAAGTAGCTGGGACTACAGGCGCCCGCCACCACGCCCAGCTAATTTTTTGCATTTTTAGTAGAGAGGGGATTTCACCATGTTAGCCAGAATGGTCTCGATCTCCTGACCTCGTGATCTGCCTGCCTCGGCCTCCCAAGGTGCTGGGATTACAGGTGTGAGCCACCGTGCCCGGCCTT
>NW_012115175.1:9425-9778 GCF_000951035.1 Colobus angolensis palliatus
GGAGGCTGAGGCAGGAGAATCGTTTGAACCTGGGAGGTGGAGGTTGCAGTGAGCCAAGATCACGCCACTGCACTCCAGCCTGGGCGACAAAAGCGAAACTCCGTCTCTAAATAAATAAATAAATGAAATAAAAAGAGAAGTTCCACACTCGGGAGACTGAGGCAGGAGACTCGCTTGAACCCAGGAGGTGGAGGCTGCAATGAGCCGAGACCGCGCCACTACACTCCAGCCTGGGCCACAGAGCGAGACTGTCTCAAAAAAAGAAAAAAAAAATATTTTTATTTGCTTGAAAAACTCAGATCAATAAAGACATCTAAAGCAAAATGGACTCAAATGTGTCTTCCCTACATCTC
>NW_012115175.1:10348-11516 GCF_000951035.1 Colobus angolensis palliatus
AGCCTGACCAACATGGAGAAACCCCATCTTTACTAAAGATACACAATCAGCTGGGGCGTGATGGCGCATGCCTGTAATCCCAGCTACTTGGGAGGCTGAGGCAGGAGAATCGCTTGAACCCAGGAGGCGGAGGTTGCAATGAGCCGAGACCGCGCCACTACACTCCAGCCTGGGCCACAGAGCGAGACTGTCTCAAAAAAAGAAAAAAAAAATATTTTTCAGCAGAAGCATTGCCTGAGTAACACTGAAACTCAGAACCAGGAAACTGAAGGCGGTTACGCCACATACATCTGGGGCAATAAGTAAGCTGTTCCAGCGAGGCTTACACTGTGGGTGGAGGCGGGCAGGAAATTCACTTGCAAGTTTGTGCACAGCTGTAACCGCCAGCAAGCAGGAAGAAGGGGCTTCCTGTGATACAAGATACAGACGTAGTCTCCTATCCAGGAACAGGGACAGAGCCGCAGACCAGATAAACATACGGCCAACATTTCCCATTAAATGTTCTCAAAGGATTATTTACATTTTTTTCTACAAAAGTAAAATTTAAACCTGAATACATTTGATAACTATGAAATCTGAACAGTCCCGTATGCTTGTGACCTGGGTTACTCTACGCTCCAGGGGTGGCCCTGATCCCAAAGCGCCTCCCGCCGCTCCCACTTCCTCCGTTTTCACCGGAAGGGCAGCCACAGTTCTCCGCTGAGAGAAGCTCGGTTGTTCTGTTTACCCCGTGAATGATTGGCTGCAGATTCCACAGAGGAAATAGGGACCCACCCCTCAGTTGTTATGCAATCTGGGGCGGAGTCCAGGGTCCACAGCCTTTCTAAGGGTAACCTGAGCGGGAGTTGTAGCGCCTGATCTCCAATTGCCTTTCGCACGGAAAAGGATTCCTAAAAGTGGGGTTACTCCTCCACAGCAATAGCGTCCTTAAAATAGGGGCGCCCGGCCACCTATAATCCCAGTACTTTGGGAGGCCGAGGCGAGGGATCACCTGAGGTCGGGAGTTCGAGACCAGCCTGACCAAAATGGAGAAACTCCGTCTCTACTAAAAATACAAAATTAGCCAGGCGTGGTGGCGCATGCCTGTAATTCCAGCTACTGTAATCCCAGCTACTTGGGAGGCTGAGGCAGGAGAATCGCTTGAACCTGGGAGGTGGAGGTTGCAGTG
>NW_012115176.1:0-1099 GCF_000951035.1 Colobus angolensis palliatus
GTCTCGATCTCCTGACCTCGTGATCCGCCCGTCTCGGCCTCCCAAAGTGCTGGGATTACAGGCTTGAGCCACCGCGCCCGGCCTTATTTTATTTTTTTTTGAGACAGTTTCACTCTTGTTGCCTAGGCTGGAGTGCAGTGGCACAATCTTGGTTCGCCACAACCTCTGCCTCCCGGGTTCAAGCAATTCTCCTGCCTTGAGTAGCTGGGATTACAGACATGCGCCACCATGCCCAGCTAATTTTGTATTTTTAGTAGGGACAGGGTTTCTCCATGTTGGTCAGGCTGGTCTCGAACTCCCGACCTCAGGTAATCCACCCACCTGGGGTGCTGGGATTATAGGAATGAGCCACCAAAGTGCTGGGGTTATAGGCATGAGCCACCAAGCCCCGCCTAAATAGTATTTCTTTTTTTTCTTTTTTTTTTTTTTTTTTGAGACAAGAGTCTCGCTCTGTCGCCCGGGTTGGAGTGCAGTGGCCGGATCTCAGCTCACTTCAAGCTCCGCCTCCCGGGTTTACACCATTGTCCTGCCTCAGCCTCCCGAGTAGCTGGGACTACAGGCGCCTGCCACCTTGCCCAGCTAGTTTTTTATATTTTTTAGTAGAGACGGGGTTTCACCGTGTTAGCCAGGATGGTCTCGATCTCCTGACCTCGTGATCTGCCCGTCTCGGCCTCCCAAAGTGCTGGGATTACAGGCTTGAGCCACCGTGCCCGGCCCTAAATAGTATTTCATTATGGTCAGTCCTGCCATTTTGACCTGTCCCCTTTCCATGGCTCCAGCAAATTATTTTTTTTTTTTGAGACAGGGTCTCGCTCTGTCACCCAGGCTGGAGTGCAGTGGTGTGATTGTGGCTCACTGTAGCCTCGATCTCCTGTGCCCAAGCAATCCTGCTACTTCAGCCTCCCAAGGAGCTGGGACAGACCACAGGTGTGTGCCACCATGCCTGGCTAGGGTTTTTTGTTTTTTTTTTCAATTTTTATTTTGTAGAGGCAAAGTTCTCCCTATGTTGCCTACGCTGATCTCAAGTGATCCTCCTGCCTCAGCCTCCCAAAGTGCTAGGACTGCAGATGTGAGCCACTGCATTTGACTTTTTTTTTTT
>NW_012115176.1:5944-7729 GCF_000951035.1 Colobus angolensis palliatus
TATTTTTTAGTAGAGATGGGGTTTCACCGTGTTAGCCAGGATGGTCTCGATCTCCTGACCTCGTGATCCACCCGTCTCGGCCTCCCAAAGTGCTGGCTTGAGCCACCGTGCCTGGCCTATTGGCAACTTTTTCTTTTTTTTTTCTTTTTTTTTTTTTGGAGACAGGGTCTTGCTCTTCCCAGGCTGCAGTGCAGTGGCATGATCATGGCTCACTGCAGCCTCTACCTCGTAGGCTCTAGTGATCCTCCCACCTCAGCCTTCCCAGCAGCTGGGACCACAGGCATGCACCACCACACTCAGCCAGTTTTAAAATTTTTGGTAGAGATGAGGTCTTGCTTTGTTGCCCAGGCTGTTCTCAAACTCCTGTTCTCAAGCAGTCCTCCTGCCTCAGCCTCCCAGAGTGCTGGGATTACAGGCACGAGCCACTCCGCCCAGAGATCATTAACTTTCTTTTTTTTGAGATGAGTCTCACTCTGTCACCCAGGCTGGAGTGCAGTGGCATGATCTCAGCTCACTGCAACCTCTACCTTCCAATTCAAGTGATTCTCCTGCCTCGACCTTTCTAGTAGCTGGGATTACAGGTGCTCACCACCATGCCACCATGATAATTTTTGTATTTTTAGTAGAGAAAGGGTTTCACCATGTTGACCAGGCTGGTCTTGGTCTTGAACTCCTGAGCTCAAGTGATCCGCCTGCCTTGGCCTCCCAAAGTGCTGAGATTTCATTAACTTTTTAATGATAACACATGAAACCCATGTATATATTGTAATTTGATATATAAGAAAGAAAGATTTTTTTTTTTTTAGACACAGTCTCACTCTGCTGCCCAGGCTGGAGTGCAGTGGTGCGATCTCGGCTCACTGCATCCTTCGCCCTCGTGCAGGTTCAAGTACTTCTGCCTCAGCCTCCCAAGTAGCTGGGATTACAGGTGCCTGCCACTGTGCCCGGCTAATTTTTGTATCTTTAGCAGAAAAAGTGTTTCACCATGTAGGCCAGGCTGGTCTTGAACTGCTGACCTCATGATCTACCCACTTCTGCCTCCCAAAGTGCTGGGATTATAGGCGTGTGCCACTGCGCCCAGCCAAGAAAGATAGTTTTTTAAATGATTGGTGATAGAATGAGGGTATAGTGAGACAATTGACTATTTGAAAAAATATTAAATTAGGTTTCTGCCTCAACCATATATGTATGTGAATTTCAGATGAATTAAAAAGTTAATGTGGGTCGGGCACAGTGGCTCATACCTGTAGTTCTATCATTTTGGGAGGCTGAGGCGTGAAGATTGCTCGAGCCCAGGACCAGCCTGGGCAACATAAGGAAACCTTGTCTCCAAAAAAAAAATAATAATAAGTAAATAAATAAATAAAAGAAGGGGAAAAAAAGAGTTAATGTAAAAATAAAGCCATGTAAGTAATATAATAAAATGTAGGAGATACAGAAGGAGCATGACTGAAAAAATAAATGAAATAAAATATAGGAGAAATTTAATTCTCTCTTTTTAAAAAATTCAAGTGTCTTATAACTTAGGGAAATTTAATTCTATTAGGATGGTTAGGTGTTTCTCAGTGTAAAACAAAAGTCATATTGAGGCCGGGCGTGGTGGCTTAGGCCAGACATGATGGCTCACACCTGTAATCCCAGCACTTTGGGAGACCAAGGCAGGTGGATTACCTGAGGTCACGAGTTTGGACCAGCCTGGTCAACATGGCGAAACCCCGTCTCTACTAAAAAAATACAAAAATTAGCCAGGTGTGGTGGCAGGCACCTGTAATCCCAGCTACTCAG
>NW_012115176.1:8454-9147 GCF_000951035.1 Colobus angolensis palliatus
CGAAACCCCGTCTCTACTAAAAAAATACAAAAATTAGCCAGGTGTGGTGGCAGGCACCTGTAATCCCAGCTACTCAGGAGGCTGAGGCAGGAGAACCACTTGAACCCGGGGGCAGAGAGGGGCACGGAAGTTGCAGTGAGCCAAGATTGCACCACTGCACTCCAGCCTGGGTAATAGAGCGAGGCTCCATCTCAAAAAAAAGAAAAAGTCGTAATGGAGTGGGAGGCTGAGATAGGATTGCTTGAGCCCAGGAGTTTGAGACCAGCCTGGGCAACATAGATCCATCTCTATTAAAACAACAAAAAAAGGCCGGGCGCAGTGGCTCACTCCGGTAATCCCAGCACTTTGGGAGACTGAGGTGGGTGGATCACGAGGTCAAGAGATCAAGACCATCCTGGCCAACATGGTAAACCTCATCTCTACTAAAAATACAAAAATTAGCCAGGCGTGGTGGCGAATGCCTGTAGTCCCAGCTACTCGGGAGGCTGAGCCAGGAGAATTGCTTGAACCCGTGAAGCAGAGGTTGCAGTGAGCCGAGGTCGTGCCACTGCACTCCAGCCTCATGACAGAGTGAAATTCTGTCAAAAAAAAGTCATGGGGCCGGGCGCGGTGGTTCAAGCCTGTAATCCCAGCACTTTGGGAGGCCGAGACGGGTGGATCACGAGGTCAGGAGATCGAGACCATCCTGGCTAA
>NW_012115176.1:12931-13449 GCF_000951035.1 Colobus angolensis palliatus
TGGTCTCGATCTCCTGACCTCGTGATCCGCCCGTCTCGGCCTCCCAAAGTGCTGGGATTACAGGCTTGAGCCACCGCGCCCGGCCAAGTCCCAATAGATTTAAGAGACAGACATACAAAGTAGTTTCTCTGACTATACCAGGATGAAGTTAGAAATCAATAACAGAAGGAAAACAGGAAAATTCACAAATTTGTGGAAATTAAGCAATACACTCTTAACCAATAGGTCAAAGAAGAAGTCACAGAGAAATTAGAAAATTAGAAACAAATAAGCTGGGCGTGGTGGCTCACGTCTGTAATCCCAGCTCTTTGGGAGGCCAAGGTGGGCAGATCACTTGAGATGAGTTGGAGACCAGCCTGGCCAACATGGTGAAACCCTGTCTCTACTAAAAATATAAAAATTAGCTGGGTGTGGTAATGGGCACCTGTAATCCCAGCTACTCAGGAGGCTGAGGCAGGAGAATCACTTGAACCAGGGAGGCAGAGGTTGCAGCGAGCTAAGATCATGCCACTGCACTC
>NW_012115177.1:0-1075 GCF_000951035.1 Colobus angolensis palliatus
GAGGTCAGGAGTTCGAGACCAGCCTGACCAACATGGTGAAACCCCATCTCTACTAAAAATACAAAAATTAGCCAGGCGTGGTGGCAGGCGCCTGTAATCCCAGCTACTAGAGAGGCTGAGGCAAGAGAATCACTTGAACCCACGAGGCAGCAGTTGCAGTGAGCCGAAATCACGCCACTGCACTCCAGCCTGGGCTACAGAGCGAGACTCCATCCCAATAATAATAATAATAATAGAACTTCTTACCCCAAATCCTTACCACGCTCCAGAAGAACCCACCCGACCTGTCTTGCTCCCAGACTCTCCCTGAGCACCTCACCCCAGCTCTGCAAGTCCTCTCGAAGTCCCTTCCACATCTCGACCATCACAGACTCACCCCGTTCTCCTCAGGGGACCCTTTCCTACCCTGCATACCGCATGCACTATGTGAGGCTTCTGCACCCCTCTAGAACTCTGCCAGCTTCCAATATTTACTGAGCTGTTTCACTGTTTCACGTCTATCTTCCCTGCTAGACTGTAAGCCCTACAAAGGTAGGGGCCACCTGCTGTTTCACCATATCCATAGCCTAGGGCCTCATGCTAAACAAATATATGTGAACTAAAATCATTTTCTAATTTCAGCTGAGCAGTTAGATTTACATAATAAACCTTCCCTTTCCTCTGCCAAAACAAAGGAATTTTTGGAAGTGCTTCTGCGATGAGGGCCAAGTTGTAAAATGCTCATTCCACCTGGCTTGGAGCAGGGAATGAACTTTGGAATGACCACAGGTCTTCAGATTCAACCCCTGTCACTTCTTCTGCTCCCTACACACTCACGCATAAAAATGTCAGGTAGGAGAGCAGAGATAGAGCCACTAAGAAAGGAGTCAACGGGAGTTCGGGCCTTCACGGCTCACTTCTATGGTAATAACAGATCACACTCAAGTCCACACAAGTTCACGGAAAGCCAGTAACCCAGCCCAGCACTATGTGAGGTGCCAGGCTGCAGAAATCACTAAGAGACAGCCTTGAAGGGACACAGCCCTAGTGGGGGCAGCACGGGTAAAAATAGGCTGCTCCAAGAAGCTGGGCCTCC
>NW_012115177.1:3688-4881 GCF_000951035.1 Colobus angolensis palliatus
TGCACTCCAGCCTGGGCAACAGAGCGAGACTCTGTCTCAAAAAAAAAAAAAAAAAATTTAAAAATTAGCTGGGCGAGGTAGCACATGCCTGTAGTCTCAACTACCAGGGAGGCTAAGGTGGGAGGATTGCGTAAGCCTAGGCGTTGGAGGCTGCAGTGAGCTGTAATCGTGCCACTGCGTTCCAGCATGGGTGACAGAGTGAGATGCTGTCTCAAAAAAAAAAAAAAAATTCAACCTAATGTTTTCTCACTCTGGATCTATCGAACAATGATTTGTCTGACAGTAATTATAACCTCCTAAACAAATGAACTAGGACATGTAATCTTATTTAATTCAATGAACCAACATCAAGTCATCCCTGATACAAAGCTACCACTGCTTCCAATGATTTCATCACCCCCACTTACCTTCAGATCTCGATGCACAATTCCCATGTTATGTATGTAAAACACACCTTCTACCAATTCTTGAAAAATTTTTGTTGCAACATTGGCCATAACATAAGGACCTTGAAGTAAAAAAAAGGCTTTATTTCTGTGATTTTTTTACTCATTACATTGGCATTTGAATATTAATGTCGTTCTAAATACATTAACATCTGACACTTAAGAACAATCAGATTTTCAACAAAGTCAAGGCAGAATGGTCTGAAACCTAGAAATAAGCAGAAAGGGTTCCTCAGCTAGCAAACAAACCATCACAAAGCAGCACTCAACAGTTGATGGACTATGTCAACCAGAAAGAAAGTACCTCTAACTTCACTCAGAGCCCTCCCCTGTATTAATGACTTTTTTTAAAATAATTCTTGGGTATCGGGCAACTAGATGTGATAAAGTTTAAGTTCCCTTCAACTCTTGACATTCTGGGATTTAATGCTAATAAATCTGGTATCCTAGCCCACAGAGGATTTCAGATATTATTACAAATAATGGAGTAAGAAAAAAGATAAAACATGTTAGTTCCAGGAGTATGAGTCAATCATCCGGAATGCCTCACTTCCCAAAAATGACACAGCACATGGCCGCAAAAATGTGTCCATTAATTCATCTATTAATATGATGACATACATTTAGAGGATGGAGAGGTTTTATAGGACTAACACAAAAATTGGTAGAGAAGGCCGGGCGCGGCGGCTCAAGCCTGTAATCCCAGCACTTTGGGAGGCCGAGACGGGCGGATCACGAGGTCAGGAG
>NW_012115177.1:6499-8279 GCF_000951035.1 Colobus angolensis palliatus
ATGCCTGTAATCCCAGCACTTTGGGAGGCCGAGGTGGGTGGATCACCTGAGGTCACGGGTTCAAGACCAGCCTGGCCAACATGGTGAAACCCCGTCTCAACTAAAAATACAAAAAAATTAGCTGGGCAAGGTGGTGGGTGCCTGTAATCCCATCTACTCGGAAGGCTGAGGCAGAAGAATCGCTTGAACCCAGGAGGCGGAGGTTGCAATGAGCCGAGATCATGCCACTGTACTCCAACCTGGGTGACAAGAGCAAAACTTGTCTCAAAAAAAAAAAACAGGCTCAGAAACACATATTCCATGACAAGAATTAATTCTGCACTGTGTCTATGTCGATGGTATACACAGTTTTATAATCCTAACAAGACAGATTATGTGTAGACCCTGTTAATTTTCATGGTTTTAGTTTTATTTATTTATTTATTTATTTATTTTGAAACAGAGTCTTGCTCTTGTCACCCAGGCTAGAGTGCAGTGGCGCAATCTTGGCTCACTGCAACCTCCACCTCCCAGGTTCAAGCGATTCTCCTGCCTCAGCCTTCTGAGGAGCTGGGACTACAGGCACACACCATCACGCCTGGCTAATTGTTGTATTTTTAGTAGAGACGAGGTTTCACCTTGTTGGCCAGGCTGGTCGCAAACTTCTGATCTCAGGTGATCTGCCCTCGGCCTCCTAAACTGCTGAGATTACAGGCATGAGCCACCACACCCAGCCCGATGTTCCTGGTTTTAATATTACTACTTAAAATACTGGTGAAAGCATGGTGGCAGCATGACCATGGAAGGAGGGTTATATCAGTATAACTCTCAACAAGAGCATCCTGAAAACTACAACTAAAATAAAATCAATTTTAAAACGAAAAAGAGTATCCTGAATACTGACCTGGTAATCCTACTGGGACTCACCTAAAGTCATGCTACAAAATCTTTTTGCATAAATATATCTTTAGGGCATGATGCTAACATACAACAGAAACAGAGTGTGAGTGAGGCCGCTAACTCCAGGGTACACACTAAAGATGATCTGGAGCTGAAAATGGCCGGGGAGGGGGGAGGCCAGAAAAGGATGTGGAGGAGTTAAGTAAGTGAAGAAGGGAGAACCGAACACAAAGGTCACATGGCAAGGGGAACATGGCTAGCACAAGAGACCGAACGCAGGGCAGAAGTGCCGGAGCTGAGAGTGGGTGAAAGAAGGCCACACACCTGCACAGTCCTCAATACAATCACTACTGGACAAACTAGGAAGGTCTGGGAAAGTAATCTACCTCTGTCTGACCCAAAAAGTTGACATTTTCCTCAGAAGATTCTTCGGTGGATGTGAAACTATCCTCTAGGTGGGAATTACGCCTGAGTGGCAGCTGCTGTTCCACAATTGAACTGGTAGACAAACCAGCCGAGTCATTTTCCTGGAGCTCCAGGGTTGACTCAAGTTCACCAGAGTCTCTTATGACTAAACTGGTGGTATACTTCACCGACTTGTTATTCTGATTTTCAGTGTCAGATTCTCCAAAGCGTTTTCCTTTTTCTGGGGTGGGCTCAGCAAAGACAATGGATGAGCTGCTACTTTCATCATTTTTAACATCATATTGTTCTCTGAAAAAAAAAAAAATAGTAAACATAAAAGTCAATGAACGGGCTAAGCGCACGGGATCATGCCTGTAATCCCACACTTTGGGAGGCCAAGGCGGGCGGATCACTTAAGGTCAGGAGTTAGAGACCAGCCTACCCAACATGGTAAAACCCCATCTCAACTAAAAAATACAAAAATTAGCCGGGTATA
>NW_012115177.1:11104-11517 GCF_000951035.1 Colobus angolensis palliatus
ACCAGCTTGGGCAACATGGTGAAACCCCGTCTCTACTAAAAATACAAAAATTAGCCAGGCATGGTGGCGCACACATGTAATCTCAGCTACTCGGAAGGCTGAGGCAGAATAATCGCTTAAGCCCAGGAGGTGGAGGTTGCAGTGAGCAAAGATCATGCCACTACACTCCAGCCTGGGTGACAGAGCGAGACTCTGTCTCAAAAAAAGAAATTAATTTCACAAATTAATTTCACAAAATCTTTTGATTTTGTTTAAATATTTAAAAATATAAAAACTGGCTGGGCACGGTGGCTCACGCCTGTAACCTCAGCACTTTGGGAGGCCAAGGCAGGCAGATCACGAGGTCAGGAGATTCAGATCATCCTGGCCAACACATTGAAACCCATTTCTACTAAAAACTACAAAAAAACAAA
>NW_012115178.1:0-43350 GCF_000951035.1 Colobus angolensis palliatus
CAGGGTGGAACACTATCGAGGCAGGGTGGGACCCTATCTAGGCAGGGTGGGACCCTATCTAGGGCCACCTGGTGCTAACTTTTTAGGTTTTGTAAGGCCTACTAGTTTCAATACAAAACCAAAATGACACAGTTTTAGCATTTCTCAAAATGTTAGCACCCAGCAAATGCAGAGTTTACAGTTCTAGTGATTTTCCCTGTTCTTTGCATGAAATGCGTATCTAACCCCTGTTTTTCAGCTAGCATGATACAGCAAAGGAAAACTCATGTTGTCCAGGGCTGTTTCTTTAAAACAGGATGGAAATTACTTTTGCCATAAATTAGGTTGTGCTTTAATGCTGAGAAAAGTCTATTTTGCCTTCATTTTGATCCATGACATACTTAGCCTTTAATAACAGCATAATAATGAGGTCAAAACTAACACTGCAAAATAAAACACATACCCCCACACAAGCAAACACATATTATTTCTTCAGGAAGATGAAAAAAAAAAAGGTTACATTGATTTTTTTTTTTAAAGCAGGACATTCTCCCTACTTTTTTCACCTGATGATTGAAAAGGAAACTCATTTCAGTTTGTAACATTGCACTGACTCTTCCAGACACGAAATGAACCAAGTCTCCTGTTGGGTTATGTGGGTAGCATTTCTTCTCTTCCCTAGTGAGATAATTCGTTACTTACAGCTGTGGCATAAAAATTCAAATATTGTCTTTTCCAGAATGGATCTGAAAAGTGGGCCCCCATTCTATTTTTGTTAGAAAATAATAAAATCACAGATTTTATCAAGTATCAAAAATGTAAAGTGAAATATAAATGTGAAACATGTGATATTTACTTAATGAACATTTACCAAATACTTAGCATTTGCATATTAAGTACAAGCTTCAGGAAAAAATACGTAGTCGTGTTTAAATCTCAACTTTATTTCTTCCTCTTGCTTTATTTTTTGAAAAATAAGAAATGTCCACATTAAAGAAAAAAGGAACATATTTAAAAATATTTTAATCTATATTCTAGTCTAACCAGAGTATCTACAATTTATATTAGTTACCAAATCTATTAGACAAATTACAGCACGAGAGTTTTTATTATCATAATGCTTTTTTAAAATATGGACATTCACAATTTTATGCTTACAAGAGAATATATAATTCACGTACTTCCATGAAATAAAGTACCAGTTCTCTACAATCAAACCTACAGTGCAAAACGTTGGCTGAAAATTACTTATAAAACTTTCAATTAAACTTTTACTAGTTTAGGTATTCTCTTCACAGTTGAGAAATATAATGCAAATAAAAGTTGAGTATGCCTCCCTGCCTCCAACTAGGACATAAAGTTGATCTTCCATATCATGTCTCTTAAAAGTAACTCTAAAATAAGTTTCTTTCAAACCTGCTAAATTATTCCCTTTCCCTAATGACTTGTTGTATTCTTCCCCAGCAGAAATGACTAAAATAGCCCTATTGCATTTAATCTAATTAGGGATTTTTGGAGAAATGGTGGTTACATAGTTCTCATTAACTGACTAAAAAACTGTACCATCTCCAGAGGTATAGATTTAAAAAAGCGGGGGAGGGGGATGATTCCTTTTAAAGCTCCAGAAATGAATGTAAGTGTTCATATTCTGGTACATTAACAGTTTGTTCCAGTACATTGATATTTTATGTAGAAGCCCTACTCTGCAATTAATATGCCTGATGCAAATTGAAAAACCCATAATCCATCCTTCTCTGTTGGAATGTAAGAGTATATTATTATTGAGAAGCTACAGGATACCAGAACCATTTTTTAAACTTGAGTGCTCATTACCTTAAATCTGCATATAAAACAGTTTTGCATTCAGACGAGGTAATACATAACGGAATACATTGTGGCGCATATTAAAAAAAAAGTGCTCCAAATAAAAATGACCTGTGGACTTTCTTTGTGGAAGAAATTTATGCAGTTCCAGGCATTAGGGATTAATGACAGCTAACAGCAAAACAGGAGGAATGAGCATAAAAACATTGTGCCTAACTTTCCTGACTACCGCAAGGCTAAAGGACAAAGTGAATTGTCAAATCTCCTTAAAGGTAAGGACTAGGAATTTATCATTAAGCAAATACGGTATTCGGGGATTGCATCTGGTTCTGTCACATTAGTATTCAGAATATTTCCTATAACTTTAAAGGAGAAAAGACAACCTTTATGGAGGTATGAGAGCAGAAAGATTTTAAAAATCCTTTGTTTCTAACAGCTTAGAGAGCCTCTTTCCTTGTATCTTGTTTCCAAAATTAAGCATACAATTCTTCACAGGGCATAAAATGCTGCTATTGTCTGCTATGATAGACAAAATCCAAGATTTTAATGAAAGTCATACTGTAACTATTTTAAAGGGAAGGAGAACCACACATTCCTAAGAGATTCAAACGTAATATGTTCTCAAAAATGGAAAGATCCCAGGGATACAGATTTATTTCTTTCATGGATTTCTCCTAAGCCTGTTCAATTCATTTGATTATCACCGCCTGTGATCTGGGCTTTATTAACATTTTAGCATTTGGTTGGACCCTTCTTACCTCTCTCTCTATCCATCACTTAAGACATTTAGTGCTGCCTACTGGCAGTTATCTGTGTAATTGTTTTATTTCACTCACTAAGTGATAAGATCCTTGAGGCAAGACGTTATGCGATACGGCCTGTATCTTCCACAATAAATAATCACATTGATTCAAAAGATTCCCTCACAATACATTTTTATTGCAAAAATGATTTTGTATTTATCCATGTTGGAAAATAAACTTTATCTCCTGCACCCCTAAAAATGGAATCGTACACATTAAGACCCTTACACATATCACATAATAATCTTCAGGGTCAAACATTATAGTTTTCACCTGCTGCTATTCCTTTGCAGTAGACTAGAACAGAGAATTATCTAAAACTTCTAGGACTGTCAAAAAAATGATATATTTTTGAAATCATGTAAAATCAACCTGCTTCATTTTGCAGATTTAGAAATTTAGATATGTAAGGACTATCAGTGTGGTGAAGGTCACATGGTAAGTTAATTACAGAATCAGTTTTTTCCCTTTCATTTCAATCTGTTTTTAAGTTATACGTGATTCTACTTTCAGGAAAAAGCAATTAAAATATAGACTGGCTTTGGTAAGAGGGATATATATTTTTATGTTTCAGACTAGCATATTGTCTCATGCTAATGTTAAAAGATAATGGTTGATGTCAGATAAACACTCACACATACACACAAACACAAACTAAATTGGGATCCAATAAAATAAGACTGGGTGGTTCACATATCTTTCCATCAGTGCAAATATTTTAAAGAGATAATTTTCTTTGATAAAGTATGGGTTCTTAAAACTGACTAATGCATAGTCCTTACTAGAAACTCTTTACAAAAGAACAAAAATGAGAGTGCAGAAATTGAGAGAACAAATAAGTCAAAGGAGAAAGATAAGCTCTCCAATAACTGAAATTCATTATACTTGTACATCCATCAAAGAACAAAATTGACTGTCATGTTATTTGACTCATGCCAAAATGTCCCTAACAATAAAAGTGATCTCTTTTATTGGCCCCTCACAGTGTTTAAAATTTTTCACCATTAAAAAAAAAAAATTGACTTAAGGTACTTCATGTTCTGACATTTTTGTTCACAAAAATAGTAAAATTAAAAGAAAAAGGTAGATAATATACCAACTCTGCAGGGTATTGCAGAAAATTCAGAGAGGGAAAAAAAGAGGAACTATAAATAGTTACCATAAATTACAACTAAATATTTTAGTTTAGCATAAAGAGGGTATGATAAATGTAAAGAACATCACATATAGTTCCAAGTAGAGTTGTGGAATTACTTTTCCATGACAATGTTTAAGAATTATACAGCTTTGCTGTTCTCTAGTGATGTGGATTGGCTGTGTCCCCACCTAAATCTCATCTTGAATTCCCATGTGTTGTTGGAGGGACCTTGTGGGAGGTAATTGAACCATGGGAGCAGGTCTTTCCCATGCTGTTCTCGTGATAGTGAATAAAGTCTCATGTGATCTAATGGTTTTATAAAGGGAAGTTTCCCTGCACAAGCTCTCTTCTCTTGTCTGCTGACATGTGAAACATGCCTTTCACCTTCTGTTATGATTGTGAGGCCTCCCCACCTACATGGAACTGTGAGATCATTAAACCTCTTTCTTCTGTAAATTGCCCAGTCTCAGGTATGTCTTTATCAGCAGTGTAAAAACAGACTAACACAGTAAATTGGTACCAGGAGTGGGGTGGGACTCTGCTCTAAAGATAACTGAAAATGTGGAAGCAACTTTGGAACTGGGTAACAGGCAGAGGTTGGAACAGTCTGGAGGGCCCAGAAGACAACAGAAAAAATGTGAGAAAGTTTGGAACTCCCTAGAGACTTGTTGTATGTTGCGGGAAGTCAGGGACCCTGAATGGAGGGATCGGCTGAAGCAGCAGCAGAAAAACATAAATTGTGAAGATTTCATGGACATTTATTAGTTTCCCAAATTAACACTTTTATAATTTCTTACACCTGTCTTTACTGTAATCTCTGAACATAAATTGTGAAGATTTCATGGACACTTATCACTTCCCCAATGAACATTCTTGTGATATCCTATGCCTGTCTTTACTTTAATCTCTTAATCCTGTCATCTTCTTTGTAAACTGAAGAGGATGAATGTGCCTCAGGACCCTGTGATTGTGTCAGCTGCACAAATTGTTTGTAGAGCATGTGTGTTTGAATATGAAATCTGGGCATCTTAAAAAAAGAACAGGATAACAGTGATGTTCAGGGAACAAGAGAGGTAACTTTGAACTGGCCATCGGTGAGCCAGAAGGAACAGAGCTATACTTCTCTTTCATAAGCAAATAGGAGAAATATCGCTGAATTATTTTTCTCAGCAAGGAACATCCTGAGAAAGAGAATGTGCCCTGAAGGTAGGCCTATAGACGCTCCTTTTCAAGGCGTCCCGTTTTTTATGGTTGAAGCTGAAGGGATGAAATAAGCCCCGTTCTCCTATAGTACTCCCAGGCTTCTGAGGATGAGAAAATTCCCACCTAATAAATTGTGGTCAGACAGGTTATCTGCTGTCAAATCCTGTTTCCTGATAAGATGTTATCAATGGCAATGCGTGCTGGAAACTTCATTAGCAATTTTAATTTCACCTCATCCGGTGGTCCTGTGATCTCATCCTGTCCTGCCTCCATTTGCTTTGTGATATTTTATTACCTTGTGGTATGTGATCTCTGTGACCCACATCCTATTTGTGCACTCCCTCCCCTTTTGAAAATCGCTAATAAAAACTTCCTGGTTTTACAGCTCAGGGAACATCACAGATCCTGCCAACATGTGATGTCTCCCCTGGACACCCAGCTTTAAATTTCTCTGTCTTGTGCTCTTTCCCTTTATTTCTCAACCCAGCTGAGACACTTAGGAAATAGAAAAGAACCCACCTTAAACATCGGGAATGGGGTCTCCCTATAGTTATATGTCTTTGACCAGAATGCTGATAGTGATATGGTCAATGCAATCCAGTCTGAGGTGGTCTCAGATGGACATGAGGAACTTGTCGGAAACTGGAGCAAAGGTGACTCTTGTTATGTTTTAGCAAAGACACTTGCAGCATTTTGCCCCTGTCCTAAAGATTTGTGGAACTTTGAACTTGAGAGAGATGATTTAGGGTATCTGGCAGAAGAAATTTCTAAGCAGAAAAGCATTCAAGATGCGACTTGTTAGCCGGGTAAGGTAGTATGTGCCTATAGTCTCAGCTACTTGGGAGGCTGAGACAGGAGAATTGCTTGAACCCAGGAGGGGGAGGTTGCAGTGAGCTGAGATCATGCCACTGCATTCCAGCCTGGGTGACAGAGCAAGACTCCAAAACAACAACAATAAAAAAAGATGTGACTTGTGTGCCATTAAAGGCATCCAGTTTTAAAAGGAAAACAGATCATAAAAGTTTAGAAAATTTACAGCCTGACAACGTGATAGAAAAGAAAGTCCCATTTTCTGAGGAGAAATTCAAGCTGGCTGCAGAAATTTGCATAAGTAGCAAGGAGTTGAAAGTTAGTCACCAAGACAATGGGGAAAATGTCTCCAAGGTACAACAGAGACCTTTGTGGCAGTCTTTCTCATCATAGGCCAGGAGGTTTTAGAGGAAAAAATGGATTTATGAGCCAGACTCAGGGTCCCTCTGCTATGTGTAGTCTAGGGACTTGATGTCCTGCATCCCAGTAGCTCTAGCCATGACTAAAAGGGGCCAAGGTACAGCTCTAGCCATGACTAAAAGGGGTCAAGATACAGCTCAGGCCATGACTTCCGAGGGTGCGAGCCCCAAGCCTTGGCAGGTTTCACATGTTGAGCCTGTGGGTACACGGAAGTCAAGAATTGATTTGGCAACCACTGTCTAGATTTCAGAGAACGTATGGAAACACCTGGATGTTCAGGTAGAAGTTTGCTGCAGGGGCAGGGTGCTCATGGAGAACCTCTGCTAGGACATTGAGAAAGGGAAATGTGTGGTGGGCACCCCTACACAGAGTCCCCACTGGGGTGCTGTCTAGTGGAAATGTGAGAAGAATGCCATTGTCCTCCAGAATAATAGCTGCACTGACACCTTGCACCGTGCACCTGAAAGAGCTGCAGACACTCAACGCCAGCCCATGAAAGCAGTGGGGAGGGAGGCTGTGCCCTGCAAAGACAGAGGTGCAGAGCTGCTCAAGACCATGTAAACCTCCTGTTGATTACATTGTTGTGACCCAAGTGTAAGACATGGGGTCAAAAGAGATCATTTTGGACCTTTAATATTTGACTACCCTGCTGGATTTCAGACTTTCATGGGGCTGTTAACTCCTTTGTTTAGGCCATTTTTTTTTTTTCCATTTGCAACAGTTGTATTTACCCAATGCCTGTATCCCCATTGTATGTAGGAAGTAACTAACTTGCTTCTTATTTTACTGGCTCACAGGCTCATACTGGCTTATTTTACTTGCTTCTTATTTTACTGGCTCATAGATGGAAGGGACTTGCCTTTTCTCAGATGAAACTTTGGACTGTGAACTTTTGCATTAATGCTGAAATGAGTTAACACTTTGGGGGACTGATGAAAAGGCGTGATTGGTTTTGAAGTGTGTGAACATAAGATGTGGGAGGGGTCAGGGTGAAATGATAGGGTTTGGCTGTGTCCCCACCCAAATCTCATCTTGTATTGCCACGTGTTGTTTGAGGGACCCAGTGGGAGGTAATTGAATCATGGGGGCAGGTCTTTCCCATGCTGCTCTGGTGACAGTCAATAAGTCTCATGAGACCTGATGGTTTTATAAAGGGGACTTTCCCTGCACAAGCTCTCTTCTCTTGTTTGCCGCCATGTGAGATTTGCCTTTAACCTTCCAACGTAATTGTGAGGCATCCCCAGCCATGAGGAACTGTAAGTCCATTAACCTGTTTCCTTTGTAAGTTGCCCAGGGTTGGGTATATTTTTATCAGCAGCGTGAAAACAAACTAATACAGCTAGGGTGGTTAGGATGGAGATAAGGGCAAGATAGAAATCCTTAACAACAAATACATGCATTAAATTGTTTCTTCCATCTAGGATGGTTCTTTTAACATACAGGTATTCACTTTGTGTGTTTCATTAAGGTATTTTCAAAATCTCTGTGAACAGCATAACTTTTAAAAGCAAGTACTACTAATACTTTATAAAAGTATTTCATAAAAGTAGTTTACAGTAACTGAGGTTGATTGGTGCCATTAAGGAAAAAACTTTTACTTTTTTATGAATAAAAGTACATGTAAATCTCACTGGCGCTGAATGCATTTTTCAAACAAATAAAGAAGCTTGAAATGGTGAACAGTTACTCTTTTCTCTCTGCTAAGGATGAGAAAGTACAGGCTGTTTTCAAATTAAAACCGGAAGCATATACAATGAGACATTATGTGGATTATTGTGACTGTTAGGGTTGTTAGATCATGTGCTATGTACTGTGGGATGTTTGGGAGGCTCCTTTGAATAAATTTTATTGTTAAAAATTTTATTTTTCTGATGTATATAATCAGAAGCTCTTGAAGTGGACAACTATATAAATATTAAAGGCTCACTTCCAACATAATATTCATTTGATTAATAAAACTGGAGACAATTTATCTTAGTTGGTGGATTATACTATACTCATCCTTGGTAGACTATGCTGTTAAATTGCAGTATTTCCACCTTAGTAAATATTCCCACCAGTTAAGTTGATGTGCATTGCCAGAGTATAGTTACTTTGTTGAATTTCCACATGTAAACTCTTTTATCGAATTAGATATGTAGAAAAGTCATTGTTCTATGCTTCGTCACCATTTACCAGTGGCATTTATTCTTCTCTATATAAACTTAACATAGAAAAATGATAACCTACTCATCTATATATTCTACACAATATAACTCCTAATTTTATCATCAGTGAGATGGTACAAGAATCAAACTGTCAAATTGGACTCGTATGAAGTAGAAATGTATTAATCATTTTTAGGATATAAAAGTCTAGTGTCTAGAGACCCAGGGAGAACTAAGGTGAGAGGTGGAGTATTCATTGGATCTCTTCCTATTACAATAAATAAGTTCTGGCACATTACTTATACAAAAGATAAAAAGTATCAGTAATAAGCACTTTCATTTTATAATCAAATAGGCACAAAGAATGCATAATATTTTCCAGGAAGCTGTGCCCCATATATCTATAGATTCTAGGATTTTTTATTTTTGTTTTTGTTTTTAATATAGGAGATGCTAAACAACCAAGTACATGCTGCTAAAAACACCCTGCAGATAAAAACCCTCCCACTAGTTAATATAACTAGCTTGTTTGCTAAAAAGTCTGCTTTTAACATCTTTACAAATGTATTAATCTGCTAGGGCTATTATAACAAAGTATCATCAACCAGGTGGCTTAAGAGTGGGAATTTATTTTCTCACAGTTCTGGAGGTTAGAAGTCTAACATCATGATATCAATAGGTTTGGTTCCTCCTGGGGCCTCTCTCCTTTACTTGCACATGGCTTCCTCCTTGCTGTGTTCTCACATTGACTTTTCTTGATTCAGGCACTTCACTGGTGTCTTTTCCTCTTCTTATGAGGACACCAGTCCTATTGGACTAGGGTCTCATTCATATGACCTTAATTAACCGTAATTACCTCTTTAAAGGCCTATCTCCAAATGTAGTGACTTTGTGGTTTAGAGACTCAACATACAGATTTTAGGGGAACTTGATTGATTTCATAACAACAGGGATATGACTTATATTTCCTTGTCCTCTATATAAAGGAAGAGCCTAGATAGAAGATCTGCTTCCCATCCTTTTCTTTCTCAATGAAGGATTTAGGTTTCCAAAAACAAACAAACAAACAAAAAAACCACTTGAATTTTATATCACAAGAGCAAATAAATTCAGTCAATCAGCTCCTAATTGCCTCAAACGTCTATAGAATAGAGCAGCTTCAAAAGAACAAGTGGGAAGTAATGAAGAATAGTAAGAGATAAAGCTTCACAAAGCTGTGTTAAAGAAGAACTCTTACTCCCAGTGAATTCTGGGAAAACATCACAGACTCAAATTATATACAAACCTGAATTTAAGTGTACTAAAAATACGAAATTCACTTGAGAGCTAATGAAGTATCTCTTCCTCCGAAAACAAATGTGTTCCTATAAGTATTTCTCCTGTAATAAAAGTATTTACCATTTTATTCATAGCTTTGGATTGAGCAAATAAATCTTAAGATGTATGTGTCATAATACAGACTATAACATAAAAATGGGGGTAAACACAGTAACTCATTTCACTTTTACATCATAATCAAGTCATTAGCTTCTTCTCATTTCCACAATTAAAATAAATATGTCTTATCAGCTATTCAAAATCGTAGGTTAGAGAAAGCAAAATTAGCTGCCATTCTGGACACAGAGAAATTAGAGTAACAAAACCAGTTCACACATAGATCAATTCTTTGAGAGATAGAATAGTGGATTAACCACAAATATAAAGTAGAGAATGCAGAGAATGCCCCTGATAGAATTCTCAAGAAAACAATTTCTAGTGGACACAGTTGGCTGCCTAACCCTCTTACATTTTCCTTTTCTTTTTTCTTTTCTTTTTTTTAACAGAATCCCTATTTTATTCAGATATCCATTCTATTTGTAAATAGTCCCTGTGTTTAAGGAAAGACCAGCTTTATCCATAGAGGGGATATCTGAATAAAATAAACAGAACTCCCCAGTTCCAGACTTGGGCCCCAGTTACTCTTAGACAATGTAGGTAATTATTTTCCCATTGCTCCTGGTTGTTTCAAAAAATCAGACATACATCAGTCAGTACCTGTGTTTGTCAATTGTTATCTGGGAATAAGTAGACAGTGCAAATAGTCTCTACTATAATATAAAGAAGGAAAGACTTCTATTCACAAAAGGGGAAAACTCTTTCCCTTGTATTCACTGGATTTGAAAGAGAAATCCTGTACTGCTCATTGCTCTTACCAACCATTGCATACTACAAGAGGAAGCAGAAGTAGAATGAAACTAATAAGTGAACTGCAGGGTGTGTTTCCTTGCTGACATCTCTGAACCATAAGTCAACCAGAGCTGAAAACTTTTCTAACTACCTACTTCTTAATATATAATACATAATCTCTTCATCGCTTAGGTGGGCTTTCTTTTATTTGCAGGGTATAAGTTGTAATGAAAGAAGGAACGAGGATGCAAATAAATGTGACTGACAGAGGACAGCACAAAAGATAAAAAAAGTTGTGTTTTTCTTTTAAAGCAGGACTGTGAGGAGAATTTTAATAGAGTCTAGATTGTTGAATAAAAAAGAATAGAATATCCCAAAAAGCATATATTAATGCTCAAACCAGTAAAGAAATATGCGTTACCATTTTGTAGAAAAATGACATGGGTAGATTCATATTCCCTACTGCATGTAAGATTATTTTCAAAGAGATTAAAGCATTAAATGTAGAAAACAAAGCCACAAAGTCTCTAGAAGTAAACATAAGACATTTCGTTTATAACCTTTAAGTGGTTAAGGTATAAGTAACTATAACAAAAAGCCCAGAAGCTAAAAGATTAAAAATAGGTATATGTGAATACATTAACAATAACTTCATGAAAAAATATTGTAAACATTCACTTCTCAGCCTTTTGGCTAAGATCAAGTGAAATATTGTAAACAAATTGAAACTACAAGTAATTAAAGAATAATATTTACTCTCCATATAGTATGATTTCTTTACTATATGAAGTGTTTCTAGAAATTTATGAGCAAAAGACTCGAACTCATGATAGAAAGTAAATGCAGGCCGGGTGCGGTGGCTTACGCCTGTAATCCCAGCACTTGTGGGAGGCCGAGGCGGGTGGACGAGGTCAGGAGATCAAGACCATCCTGGCTAATGCGGTAAAACCCCGTCTCTACTAAAAAAAATCAGCCAGGAGTGCTGGCAGGCGCCTGTAGTCCCAGCTACTCGGGAGTCTGAGGCAGGAGGATTGCGTGAACCCGGAAGGCGGAGCTTGCAGTGAGCCGAGATCGCGCCCCTGGGCAACAGAGCCGGACTCCGTCTCAAAAAAATAAATAAATAAAATAAAAATAAAAAATTAAGTAAATGCAAATGACTTTTAAGTACATAAAAGCATATTCAAGTTCAACCATAGTAAAACTACAAATAAAACTATATCAATATTATTTCACCTATTAGAATAGCATATTTAATAACGAACTTCTGAAAACACAGTTACTTCCATTCATGCATCCTCATGGTTGGAGTATAAATTAGTACATATTTATCAAACAAAAAAATGAGCATGTGCATGTCCAATCAATTATACTCTAGGCAGATTATGCTAAATAACTACTTATGTATAAAATGACATATATGACTATATTCATTGCAGAAACATATATAAGAACAAGATCCTGAAAACAACAAAGTTTTTAATGTAGTATGACTTAATGATGATACATCCCTTTGATATTCTGCAGCAGTAAAAATGCTGAAAATTTTCCATATGTATTAATGTAGAAAGTTTTTCAAGATATATTGCTAATGAATAAAGCAATGTGCCAAAAGGATGTGTGTTATGCTGTCCAAATAAAGGAAATCAATAATGTATGTTGTTATTTCTTATATATACATAAAATACTTAAGACACCAAGAAGCTGTAGTTAAGAGGTAAGAACCAGGAAGACAATAGAAAAGGATAGAATGTGGAATTTTCCAATTCTGCATCACATAAATGTATCACCTATTCAAAAAATAAAATAATGTTCACTGTTCCCTACATTTTCTGAGAAATATCCAACTCTTTAGCCAGTAATTTACAGACTTTCACAATTGTTCCAGTAATATTTCATTTTTCTTGCTCATGCTAAACCACCTTCTCATCAAACTATTCACTACCTTAAATTCTACTAAAATTTCTGTCTTTGTGGCATAACACACATGTTCATTTCAGTATGCTGTTTTTCTTTCTATTGTCACCTATAAAAAACCTACATAACTTTCACACACATCTCAGATGCCGGCTCTTTCAAGATCTTCTCTGATAAACTCAAGAAGAAATCATTTTTCCCTCATCAAAATCCTTAGTGCACTTGGGATTACATCACATATTCTTACAGGAGTGGTCTTTCTATTAGCATCGAAGGTCCTTAAGAGCAAGATTGCTTTTCAAACATCTGTATTTTTGAAAGTATTCTGTGCAAACTACTATGCTAGACCCTATACTTACTCAAACATTATAGCTTAATGAATTAAAATATGACTCAAAATGGAATGGTAAGTTGTTCCATCTTAATATATTAAGAAATATCACCAACAGCAACTGCATCAAGAAACCAAGAGGCTGACCTTTAATAGAATATCTGATGGACGCTGAAGTGAGTCTATTCACAAAAACAAACAAAAAGAATCAGGGACTGCATTTGCCATTAATTCTAAAATTGTTGCCATTTAGGGCCTCACTGAAATCTAGGGCCCCAAATAGCTGTTGCTCTTCCAGTAGCAGTTCTCATGTTAAATGATGAATTTGCAAGGCATGCCTCCTAGAATTTCATCTGTTCTCCTTGAAAAAGTGTCAATAACTTCTATAAGGAAAGAGTGGCCCTAGTTAAGAGTTATTTAGTTACAAGTCTGTGTTTAACCCATTAAGGCATAATTCATACCTAGTATATATTTTTTAAAAACACTGAAATATACTCTAAATTTTCCTGATTTTTTAAACTATGTAGGAAGTGTATAATAAAATGTGATTATCTAAGAGAATGTTCTGGTTTTTAGGAAATATACAGTAAAGTACTTAGGATTAAAATAATAAGATGGCTCCAATTTGCAAATAATATAGAAAGGAGAGAGAGCGAGCACACTACCAATATATTCCAATGTAATTAAGAAAAAATATCTGGAGAAAAGGGAATATAGGACTTTCTTCCACCATTCTTGCAACTTCTTTGTAAGTTTAAAATTATGTCAAAATGCCTGGGCGTGGTGACTCACGCCTGTAATCCCGTCACTTCAAGAGGCTGAGGCAGGTGGATCACCTGAGGTCAAGAGTTGGAGACCAGCCTGGCTAACATGGTGAAACCCTGTTTCTATTAAAAATACAAAAAATTAGCCTGGAATGGTGGTGCGCACCTGTAAGTCCAGCTACTTGGGAAGCTGAGGAAGGAGGATCACTTGAACCCAGGTGGCAGAGGTTGCAGTGAGCCAAGATTGCGTCATTGCACTCCAGCTTGAGCAACAAGAGCAAAACTCCATCTCCAAATATATATATATACACATATATCTTATTTTGATATAGTATATATCAAAATAAGATATATGTGTATATATATATAAGTATATATATATACTATATCAAAATAAGAGTTACACACACACACACACACGTCAATGTACAACCAGGCAAACTGAGTCTATGTTAAAATTCAGTCATCACTATCTTTAATGGATGGAATAGAGTTTAGAGTAAATAGTGCAAGGAAGGCAGTGTTCTGAGGTTTTAGTGTTTTCTTTCTTAATCTGCATTCTGATTACCAGAGTATTATTCACCTGTTAAAATTTTATCAAGTTGTGCCCTGATAATCAGAATGTAAGAATGTCACATTTTCTGTAAGATATCCTTCAATGAATTTTAACAAAAATACTATGAAAAAATAAATTTCTCTTTTTTAACTTGATTACCCTATTATAGAATGCATATGTTTAGTGTCTTCGTACAGTGACAAGAAAATACCTCAAACAGGATTTTAAAAAAAACACAAACAGATGTAAATGACACTTTTCTTTATTTTTCCTTTATTTGTTTGTTTGTTTGTTTATTTGAGGCAGGATCTCACTCTGTCACCCAGGCTATAGTGCAGTAGCATGATCACAGCTAATTTCAGCCTTGACATTCTGGACTCAAGTAATTCTCCCAAGGCAGCCTCCCATTTAGCTGGGACCACAGACACGTGCCACTATGCCTGACTAATTTTTTGAATTTTTGGTAGACAGGGTCTCACTTTGTTGCCCAAGGTGGTCTTGAACTGCTGGGCTCAAGCAATCCTTCAATCTCAGCCTCCCAAAGTGCTAGGATTATAGGCATGAGCCACCAGGCCCAGCCACTTTTCTATAATTTAAGTACTATAGCCAATAGCAAAGTTGGTGGCCTCCCATCCAATTTACAATTTATAATATAGCACCTATACACTTAGTCTGCTGACTCTAAATGTCTCCCAGTAATCAAAATGTGTGTGAAATTCATAGTATGGGGCACACTATTTTTTAATCATTCTAACTACTGTAACTATGTCCTTATCTGTATTCATGTCCTGAAAGTTTATGCAAGTAAAATGAACATAATGACATTTAAGTTATTTCATGTGTATGTGCATGCATTTACTGGACATTGCTATTTTTTAAAACTTTACATTTTAAATTTCTACTTTTCATTCAAGAACTCTCACAAGGTATTTGACTTACCTTCTTTTGTTTTTAAATTTTTCTGTTCTTCATTTTTTTTCATTCTTCCAACATATACTTAAATATCTAAGTTTTAATGTAACTATATGTGCAGGTATATTTGCCTGTAAATCATGCAAACAGAAAACACTTTTAGAAGCTTCCTCTTACATACCAAATTTAAACCATAAGGTCTAAAGGAAGTACTTAGGGGTTGTGGTATACACGCATTTATTTTACTGAAAACTAAAAATAACCCAGACAAAAGGATGAACCTTATTGGGAATTGGTATGATACGTAAGGTATCTTCACTCAGAAAAGAAGAATATACCGTACTAAGTTCATTTTCTTCCAAAATTTAGGCGATTATTTAAAGTTGGATCCTCTCATTTTCTAGGGCTGCATATCCTTTTTCCTAAAGAGGAACTCCACATTTTATAAGCTGCAGTTCCCACAAAGACTAGATCTGTCCCTAGTTTTGATGAACTATACTTGGGAAACCAGAGGTATGGCAATCCTAGAACGAAAATAGGAAAAGAGTTCCAATAGCCACACATTCCCCTCCCCTGGTGAAAATGAAGATAGAAACAAATAAACAAAAAGATATTATGTAATATAAAATAAAACAAATGTTCATTATATTTGAACCTGTATTCTCTTTTCTAAACTGAGTTTCAGAGGGCAAGGAACATGTCTGTCGGATACTACTTTCTATCCAGTACACATAGTAGCTGCACAATAAACATTTATGACATGAATTAATTAGCATTTCTCTGGCCTGCAAATGCCCTGTATATAGAAAATCTGTAAATTTCCTCTAACTTTAAAAATACTCTTATTTTCCTGGAACAGAAAGTAAAGATGACATGGTAGACAAAATTGCATCTGTCTACTAATGATTACCATGTAATCTTTAGTAGATGGCCTTGTGGTTCTCGGTAAGAGTCAAGTGACAAGGGAGACAGAGGGAGCAAAGCTGAAAGATTTTAATAAACTCTCTTTGCAAATAATGTTTTTATTCAATGTCAACTGCTTATTAAAACATCCCAGGGCTTGACTCTTCTGAGTCTTTTATATACATTTTTTCTACAACAAAGGAGAAAGTAATCACTATTGATTTGGGCACATATCAAAAAATGCAAAAAAGAGAAATAAATGAACAGTTGCATTTCAATTGTGGCCACCATACAGCTAACAGTTTATCGTAACTCTTAAAGGTTGGTCCCTAGACTCTTATACAGGTTCACCCTTTGCTGACCTCTTACAATCTTTCTGTCAGCATTTTGAATGCTACTGATTCTGTGAGTAATATTTGCAACAGAGGTCAGACAGGCCAGTAAGTCCAGCGTGCCCTCTCACTTATGAACTCCCCTTCTTTTGTGACTTTTCACCACGGGTTCACAAGTCATGGCCTCTACATCGCAAACTGCAGTAAGCAAATTTCAATCCTGAGTGAAAGGAGAAAAAAGCAAATCCTGCTTGACTATTGCAAGCTTATTTACACGATAGGGCTAGAGTAAGATGAAATCAACAGAGTATAAAGAAAAGAAAGTCCTTTTGCAGTAACATACACACTCATTTTCAGATTCACAGTTTAAATGCAGTCTTTTATTTGTCACTACCACTGCATTATTATTAGAGGATTTATATGCCCATAGCTGCCAGAAGTGTCACCAGCTCTGACAATGCCCATTTTGGGGCTTTTTCTGATTGCTTATTTTATTTATAGCCTTGATGAAATTGAGGCAGTCACAAAACAGATTAGTGATCAGGCAAACAGGGTCTGCTCTGCTAATGATCTGTGTAAATATTGTGCTGTAGAGCCTCTCTGTGACAGGTCATTGCTGCTAATAAACCCCAGAATGCAAACAGAGACCGGTGCTGCTTTCACTGCAGATGCACAGCAGCCAACTTACACTGACAAAGCAAATGAAAATCCTCTTGTTGTTGATTATCTCAAGTAAGATGGCCTAAAAATCAATTCTAGGATAAGCTTTCTTTCTTTCTGGAAACTTTAATCTGGGGATGATGACAGTGATAATGGTATTTCATTATACACATAAAGTAAGAGAGAAAAACATAACAAAACAAGATATAAAAGATGAATTTAAACAATGGCTTGTGAAAGCCTTGCTGTTTTCTTCTGTTTTTAAAAATATTTTGCTACTTTTTCTTGACTGCTGCCATTGCTACAGTTGTAGTCTGCACAGTGAAACCTTGATCACACAGTCATGCTGAAACATGTTTACAAAGGTAAAATTAATGGACTTATCTTAAGCAAGAAGTCTTTCTATGGCATCGTTAATATGCTTTTGATGTTTTAAATAAACATGTTTTTATTCTTCCAGTACATCAGAATTGGAATTGGAGTCATGTCAAGATGTTCTCCCTGGCAAAGACAGGAGGAGGTTAAAATAGCTCCTTGCAGGGCAGTAACCTCGGGAGAAAAAGAACTAATAGAAAATAAATGGCAAGCATTTTTTTGAATCATTTGTATGATAAGCTTATAATGTACTTGTCTCAATGAAGAAAACAGGGAAAAAATAAGTATGTGCTCATCACATTGGTAGACAAAGCACTAAGCACGTAGGTTGTCAGAAATTCAATATCCCTTTCTCTTTTCTATATCCTCTACCAAACAGAAAGTTTCATATAAATCTGAGACTTTAGATGTCTATGTGACTTGAGTACAATTTTCTCTTTTGTCTTTGTTTTTTCTTTACTTACTTGTTTCCCTTTAGTCTTACCTGAGATATACAGAATAAAAAATAGCACTATAGAATCAAAACCCTTTTTTTAAGGTAATTTAGAATAAATTTTCCAGAACATAAAAAGGATAATGATGACATTATGTAAATTTGAGACCAAAATTTTCCAGATCAAATTATTTTTACATAGATAATGGTGCACTTCTGATTAGGAACAATTAACAAGTTTGAATAAATAAAAAATAATCTTAACAATACAATTTAGCCTTCTTGCATTATCATTTTTAGTCTAAATATTTAATTATTATAATTTGCACAACATCAAAGTACAGTGCAATTATTTCCTTTACAAATAATCACAATAAAGTATTTTAATCAAGAAACTGAGCACATACAATTATTATTCTATGTCCATAATTTTTTTTTTTGCAGATAACATTTATATAAGAATTTTAGTAGTCAAACATTGAGTAGCAGGAAAATACTATTAAAATTTAAAAACCAAACAAGCATTGGAAACAGAAAAATGGATATGAAGAAAAGCAAGTATTCTCCTGTATTTATAATTGTGGTACTTTACAATATATATAATATACCTTTATACAGATTAATTGTCTCTTATTCTCACACAAATTCTATGAGCCAGGCAGAGGAACTGTTTTTGTTCCCCTTTTACTTCTGTAAAAACTGAGTCTCAGAATAAATGTGCTCCCCAGAAGCATAGAATGATTAAAGGTCAGAGACAGAGCCTGCATATTTTCATATTTGTTACACTTTTTTAGCTGTTGTTTTCCAAGAGTACTCTTACTTTTGAGATGTTCAGAATTTTTATATTTGTATGATTATAAAAAAAATCAGTAAATTTCATTTTGGGAGATTAAAAATTAAGTTGTGGAAGCTACATTAGGTTGTGGAAGTTGTGCTCCATCTGAGACAAATCTTGGATTAATCAGTGATGGATTAAATTATTGAAAGTTTAATCACTCAAAGAAATTGGCATGGAAGTACACTTAGCTAAGCTTTATCTGGTAAGATGGATAACTAACATAATGTGGGCTTCTTTCTGTGACCACAACCGTGGAAATGACACAGAAATAAGCATCTAATACTAAAAGATGTGAGAAACCCTTGCAGTTACAAACTACAGTAAAGTCTGCGAGTAGAGAAACAAAATGACAGCAAAGAGTGGAAAAGTGAGATGTAAGGAAACCAGAATATGCTGAGACAGAAGTTTTTAGTGGTCACCATTTCTTTTCATTGCATTCCTGTATTTTTTTCTTCTCTTTCAATAGTTACAGTACCCACGGCGTGCAAGGCACTCTTCCAAATAATGAGAATACACTACAGAGCCAGAAAGACAAAACCTTGACCAAATGGAGCTCCCATTCTAGCAAAATTAGAGTTGAAAAGAGACCATTGCTAAGTCCTTTAAAGCCATTTTGGAGTCAGTCAGGCAGCATATGGCTCAACCTAACTTGGAAAATAGGAAATAGTGACAAGTGCAGAGAGATATCTGAACCCTAGGCATTCTCTTCTAACCTAGCACCTCCATATAATGAGTGTTAGGATGGTGATTAAAACTGAGGGAGACCAGTCTTGGTAAACAGCACCACCCAGGACACATGAATACACCAACTTTTATGGAGGAGGAAGGCAAACAAAGGGTGGTAGAATCCAGTTATTTCCTAAGAAGTCCTTAATTCTAAATTCACTTCTGGCAGGTCAGTCTTGAGCCTGATTTTTTAGTGCCATGTATTCTTAAATCAGCATAATAAATCTTACAAGGAAAAAAAATAGGCCTCAAAGGAATTCAACAACTCTAAAATAAAATACATGTATATCAAAGACAACCAGTTTAATGTACAACAGTTAACAATAGTTTAAAATATGTGACCGTGTGTGGTGGTTTACGTCCGTAATCCCAGCACTGTGGGAGGCCAAGACAGGAGCATTGCTTGAAGCTAGGAGTTCGAGATCAGCTCGGGCAACCAAGAGAGGACCTGTCTCTACAAAATAAATAATAATTTTAAAAAATTAGCTAGGTGTGGTGGCATGCACTTGTAGTCCCTGTTACTGAAAAGGCTGAGGCAGGAGAATCTCTTGAGCCCAGGAGGTCAAGGCTGCAATTAGCTAGGAGGCTGTCACCACTGTACTTGCTCCAGCCTTAGTAACAGAGAAAGATACTGTCTCTGAAGAAAAAAAATGTTTAAAAAACACCCTAAAAATATGTATAGTAAATGTTCTCAAAGACATAAGGCAAAATATTTGAAACCCGAAGAAGAAATTAGCAATCATAAAATATTTTTTGAGTATGAAAACCATACCTGTTGAAATGAAGGATTAAATATATGATATAAATAGCAGAAGGGTTAAATTTGAGGACAGCTCATTAGTGAGATAGAAGATAATGTTCAAATAATAACAATATTTTTTTAAAAATTTAGAAAACTAGACTTCACATGTACTGCTGATGGGAGTACAGACTGATGCAACTATCCAGAGAGGAAAGTGGAGTGAAATGAAATCCAAACCTATGACCCAGCAATCCTACTCTTGATCCACATGGCAAATCACCTTCAGTTTAAACTCATGAAAGGATATGATATCCATTAGAGACATTTGTTGTTGCAGGGAGTTGGAAGGAGGCAAAGAATCTATCACTGTAATACACACACACACACACACACACACACAATTGTTTATTATTTATAAAAATGGAATACAGGCCAGGTGTGGTGGCTCATGTCTGTAATCCCAGTGTTTTGGGAGGCAGAGGCAGGCAGATCACATGAGACCAGCCTGTCCAATATGGGGAAACCATCTCTACTAAAAATACAAAACATAGCCAGGTGTGATGACACACTCCTGCAATTCCAGGTTCTTGGCATTTGGTGCTATAAATCAATAACACTTCAGGAAGGAAGTATGACATAGTATTTAAGGTCACAATCTCTAAAATCAGACAAAGTATATTCAAATGCCAATCTTAGCAGTTATTAGGTATGTAAAGTTGAAGAATTTCATTATATCTTCTGATACAATTTTTTCATCTGGGAAAGTGTGTATTGGTAGCATAGGCATTATATTTTTGTGACAATTAAATAAAACAATAAATACAAAATAATTAATATTTTTAGTATTAGGCTCATGGTAAAGAGTCACTATGCATTATTGTCATTTCACTGTGGCTCTTGTTATTTCTGAAGGATAGGACAGTCTACCAAATGTATTGTAATGAAACTAACTAAGCCATGTTCTATTATTTTGCAAAGTATCTCTGGTTTTTCATTCATTAAAAATCATGCCTCTCTTTTGGGGACTCTCTATTGTCTTTTTCTTCTAGTCACATCGAAGTCTGTTTGCCTTTGAGGCAGCCGCATTAACTGACTGTCCAAATCGCACCCCTTTTTATGGGAGGAAGTACAGATTTTTGATTCCTGAGTCCTGCTAATATGAGTAGCACTTCAGACTTTACCTAGATTGATATCCCTGTTTCTCCATTTCTCAGCTTGCAAAATGAAGTGGACAATTGTTTAAGGGGAAAAGTGTATGTACTTTCAAATTCCAGTTCACTTCTCATTAGTGAAATCTGCGGATTGATGAATACACTTAATCTCCTGAAACACACTTTGCAAAAACAACCAACACTTTTTCTTAGACACAATACAATGCAATTTCATACTAAAGAAAGAATATTACCTATTAGCATAATCGTGCCCATTATTTTAATAACAATAAATGGATATTCGTTATCCATTTTTGTGCTGAGAATCATTTGGTGTTTTATTCCTTTCCTATAGGCCTGAATGTATCAAAATTCCATAGCAGTAGTAAATAGTAATCTTTGTTGTTAGAGAAAAAGGCAATGGTTTTGATTAAATTCTGGTTTGAGGTAGTCTGATTATGATAGCATGTTTGGCGGGAGAAATCTGCAATCAATTTCTTTCTAACATTATTATTTACTGTAATATTTTAAAACTCTATCAATCTGTCCTTTTAAGGCTTTTGTAACATGAACCTATCCTGAATCCTTTTCTGTCTATCCAAAGCTTTATTTCTTTTCTTGATTTTTAACTTTCTGAGTCATCATTTTTCTTCTCAAAATAGTGTAAACTGTCACCTCTATATAAATGAGTGTACTAAATCTACATCATAATCCTATCCTGAGCTCCAGTCTCAAATTTTCAACTTTTTTCTGGCCATTTTCATTTTTTACTGTTATATGTGAATAAAGGAAACAAAAAAACAAAAGCTAGCAAAAACCTAAAACTGGCTCCAGCTCTTACGCCAGGTGCTATGAGTAAAGGACGAAGTTCCTAACTCAAGTTTCTCCTATTTATGTCAAAGGTACTATTGTCAAACTGATTAAAAATTTGTGGTCACAGACATTGTCATTACCTTGGTTTGTCCATGTCTACTCATATACTTAAATTCTTTTTTTCAATGAATTCTCACATTTATTTCCACTTTCTTTACCTCCTGTGACCTTTACAGTTAAAAGGTGAAAGTGCAAGACAGTCTTTCAATTATTATCATTATTTTTTTGAATACACACAATACATGTTGTTCCCTGACTTTCCTTTAGATGGATAGCCCTTTCTTGGGAAATTTACAATCATTCTTTCTTTTTTTGATTATTTATGAAAAAGTTCAAATTCTCACATCTAATATTCTAAATCCTTCATAATTTGTCCCAATATTTACTTCTAACTATATATTTAAATATTCTGAAACAATAACATTATTCTGTCTAATGTATGCATTCTATACCTCTGAATATGTTTTCTATGCTTATCACCAAATTTTCACTTGTCTTTTAAGTAATCCATAAAGCATTTTTCCTCTTCCCCATAATATTATTCCAAGCATCACATAATAGGAAGCTCTATTAACCTTTCTTTGATTATCATAGTCCACGATGACATCTCCCTCGTTAGAAGATTCCCAATATATATTGCACAGCACTTTTCTGCAAGTTACTTTTTTGTGTTTATGTTTCTTATGTTCAGACCTGGGTATTAAGTGACTTGAAGATAAAAGATCTGTATTCTACATTTTCTGCTCACACATAGCACTTACTAAAGAACTATACACATAGCAATTCTATAAAATAGGGAGTGTTTTCTTTCTAGAAAAGAAGTGACTATGTGTTGATATGTGTCCTTCCATTTTATTAATAAGCTTTCATTTACAAATATGTATTAAAAGTGTCTTTAGGCTCTCTTTATATGTTTGACCCATTTCGTGGTAAATGTAAACAGTGGAACAAGATAGTTGCAATGCTAAACTTAGACCAAAGGGAAGAAGAACTCAGGTTCTAGGCCAGCCCTTTAGAGTGAACCACAAACCACTTTTACCTTCCTTCCATGGGGGCTGGGAAGGAGAAAAGAAGGGAGGTGGCGAGGAGCACAAAACAAGTGAATGTGCTCATGTGAAACAAGAGTCATGCCAATCCACGTGCTATGCCAATTTGCCAATACTCAGGATTCTGGATTCCTCTTTAGGAGAAATAAAAGATCCTAAGATTGCTTTCAAGGTCTGTTCAAGGCTATTCCCTAAACCAACATTTTTGAAGGTGGACTGGTGTGTACAACCCTTGGTCAAAGGGGATGTCTCATGAGAAGATGCTGGACAAATAGGCTGCGGTATCTTGAATGTAACAAACCCCTCATCAAGCAAGGTGGAAAGAGAGACAGGAAGAGAATGAAATTGAATATGACCTGGAGCCTCTTTTCAATCCTCACATTCCAATGTGGACCTCCTCCTGACAGTTCAAGAATGCAGATTTCAGTTTAATTTTTTAAGTTGTTATGAAGTTGTCAATGTAGGAATTTCAATACACTTTAACAATTCTTAAGCCTGATTGATGTCTTACAAACATGTAGTCATTAATATGTGGATCTAGATTTGCAATACTTCCGAGCTCCCACAAATGTTAGGGACAGGCCTGAATAGCTAACTTTTTTCTTTTATTTTAAGTTGACTTAATATTAAAAATATATATATATATATATATATATTTTCCTTTAATAGAGTAAAGTATTCAGTTTCTGTTTTCATCCAGTAACTTTGGCAGAGACTTTTTCTCTCTGCTAGTGAAAGAGAGGACTCAGGTTTAGAGGAAATTTGCTTTTTCAGAACATTTGATCTTCATAACACATTGAGATGTATTTAGAAGTATTTAGAGGAAAGAACACATGGACTTAGTACTGTTTATAAATAGCTTCTTTTATCCTTACTCCCAAATTAAAACAAAACTAAAACCTAGGAAAAGCACTTGCATTATATAAAATTTATACTTTAGCTATTTCTAAATTTAAAAATAAAATAATATAAATCACTCATTTTATGTTTCAAGCAAAAAAGTGTGTTCTCAAACTTTATATCATGCAGCAATACCTATTACTCTTCAAGTATATTCATGTATTATATCTCTCATTTAAACTATCTGATCACATCTAGAAAAAGTGAAAAATGGTGCAGTCATTACATTTTGGTTTTGGAACTGGGAATTTTGTTTAGTACAATATAAATAATTAGAGAGCAATTCCTTTTATATTACTTTTCATCCCCTCCCCCCCTTTTTTTTGAGATGGAGTCTTGCCCTGTCACCCACGCGGGAGTGCAGTGGCCTGATCTCAGCTCACTACAAGCTCTGCCTACCGGGTTCACGCCATTCTCCTGCCTCAGCCTCCCGAGTAGCTGGGATTACAGGTGCCTGCCACCATGCCCGGCTATTTTTTGTTGTTGTTGTTATTTTTAGTAGAACCGGGGTTTCACCATGGTAGCCAGGATGGTCTCAATCTCCTGACCTCGTGATCCTCCCACCTCGGCCTCCCAAAGTGCGGGGTTTACAGGGGTGAGTCATCGCGCCGGGCCTCACTTTTTTTTTTTTCTTTAACCGTTTCTGGTTTACTGAAACCCAGTCTGTTTTTAATAAGGCTTAAACATGTATATGTGTAATATAACAGTATGTCCTCAGTGGCAACTTGATTAGATTTGGATTTTAAAAGTCACTGTAGAAGGGAGGAAAAATATCAAAGAAGGGATACATACTGTTGACAAATACTATGAAATAGTATAACTCAAGTAACCCAAATAACTCTCGCCAGCCAAATGAAAATTATAGGTGGAAATCTCACACTGAACCTGGAGAATTTCCACTTCCTGTCAAAGTATTTTCTTACTGACATATTCAAAAAACAATACTGTCCATGTATGTCTTTTAGAAACCATTCACTCTGTTATTTTCATTAACATACCTGTATATTAGAATAAAAACTTTTTTACAAGGTTATATTTTCATTTTCCACTTTTTTTCTTGATTCTGTATTACCTTTTATTTTATATCAGTTCAATTATGGCCTTTAACCCAGCTATCTAATACCCTGGCAGTCAACACATTTCCCACATTTCCCACCCTTGCACTTGAGTATAATGCTGTTAGAGAGAGAGGGATATCAGAAAAGCAAGAGATTTTCTAAAAGGAAAATATCTATCTGTCTATCTATCTATCTATCTATCTATCTATCTATCTATCTATCTATCTATCTATCTATCAGGAGAGGGAGCCTAGAGAACATTATAAAAGAATTAAATTCAACTTGTAAGATTGTAATAAAGTTTAACACATCATGATTTATAAAGTACAGATATGAACTATGTAATTTGTTTAAAGCTGCAGATGCTGCTTTCCATGATATTTTAAGTGAAATACTGTGTATAACTTAAAACTATTAGGCCATGAAGACCATAGGAGAGAATATTTAAGAATCAGTAACAATCTGAAGTGACATTATTATTTTTTATTTCAGTACACATTATTATCGATTAGTTAAATAATTTTAGTTTGATGAATGAATCAGTAAACAATAAAAGGCTATGAAAGGGTAAAGCACAATTTAAAGTGTTTTGGAGAACGTGATCAGTAAACAACATAAGATCTCGTAATTCTAGCATATCCATAGAATAATTAATATTATCATTATAGTAAACATGATTTAGCTCACACTGTTTGGAGAAAAGAAAACTCACTTGCAGTATTCTGCACATTGTGTTATTTCTGCTCAAATGACATACTTAAAATAATTTGATTTGAAATCATTTGAGTCTCCTGAGCAATCATGTTCTATCTTCTGGTTTAAGACTATGCAGATATTAAGAGGTATACAGTGATCCATTTTCTTCGTGTGGAAATGCTCAAACACTACAAGTCAGTTAATGTGTTTTCAGTGGTGAGGGGTTAATACCAAAAGATTCATATTTGAATTGTATAGCATCTATATTTGTAATCCTTAGTTATTTGTTATGAACAATTAGAAGTCTGACCTGTTTGGAACTTCTTCTGGGGTAAATATTACAAATAGAATCCCAAGCCTTCTTGCAAAGAATGTGCAAATAAGGAAAATATTATATTAAGAACCACTCCATTGTTATTAAAATGAAGGTGAAAAGAATTAAATCAAAGTCTACCACGGAATAATGTATCGATACCATATTGAACATTTTCTAAATATGCCCACATTCTTGGAGTGGCAGATAATGTGTTAACATTATAATAAGCACGAGTTAATAAATGTTATGCATATTCTCTATTATAGGCGAGTATACTTTTTGACCCTTTTAATGAAGGATAGGGGAACAGGCATCTTCCTGTAAGAAGAACAACAGAAATAGATCCATTTTGACTTGAAACTTTTATACAAATAGCTGTATTTGATGATATTGTACTTATCATAGGAACATTTTTTTACTTATGTTCATAAGATAGATACATTCAGCAAAAGAGTAACCAATACTAGAAGAAAAGTAAGAAATTCATGGCTGAGTTGTAAACTATATCCATCTGAAACTCTGTCTCTCTGAGGAAGCTTTTAAAATTATTCTTTTTCATTTTTCCAGATATTTTTTCTTGATCTCTGTATTTTCCTCTAGAGCAATGACTATCAATGACATTCTTAAACTTTGAAAGATTTAGGATGAAGATAATATTTACCTATATTTTAGAAATAGTATAATTTTGGAGGCTGAGAAGTCTCTCAAGTTATTGTTATCAATGTAGAACTTACCAGAGATGACTTTGGCTTTCCAAAACATCTAAAATAAGCTGTAGTATGCCCATGTTCCTGCAGCATTGGACTTACATAATTTCAAATGTTGATACCTTTCATGGATGCCTTTACAGGTGTATATTAATAAAATATCTCATTTTGTAATCATTCTGCTCTCCATATGAAACTATTCATCTATTAAATGTATTTTTATTTTTTAACTATTGATTTTGAAATTATTATAGAATTATAGAAGGCTGCAAATATACTACAGAGAAGTCTCTCATACTCTTCACCTAGTTTCCCCAGTGGTTACATTTTTTTGTAGCTACAGTAAAACATTAAAACCAAAAAAAGACATTGAAAAAATGTGTGTGTATACATCTATCATTTTATTACATGTGTAAATTCTTGTGACCACTACCACTATCAAAATATCCAACACTTTGAGTGAAGTGTCAAAACCTTATCTCGTTAAAAGTCTCTTTACCAATCCTTGTTTATATAATTTTTAAATTTTTTCACTTAGATATTGATAGCCATTTTAATGTTACAGGGTTTGATTCAAAAGTCAAACACAATTTAGAAAACTCAAGAAGAAAAATCTCTTGTACGTATTCATATCTTTGCTCTTACTGTTACTCTTCCATTTTTTCTGATGATTTCAGGCACCTTATTCATTTTCTTTATGTTTCAGGAACTTTTTGCTATTCTTTAGGGTAGGTCTGTTTGCAACCAATTCTTAATTTTTCTTCTTCTGAGAATTTATTTAATTCTCCTTCATTTCTGAAGAATATTTCTGCCTAATATAGAATTCTGGATTGACAGTTCTTGTTTTACGATACTTGAGAAATATATCACTTCCTTCTGGCCACCATTATTTCTAATAGGAAATCATTGTCATTCAAATTGTTTTTCTTCTGGAGAGATGAACCATTGTTTTACCTCATTGCTTCCAAGGTTTTTTCTTCTGCTGAAGTTTTCTGAAATTGACCTGTTTCTATGTTGATTTTTTTGTATCTGTCCCGTTTTAGGTTTTCTCATTTCCTGAATCTGTAGTTGTATGTCTTTTGCCAAACTCAAAAACGTTTCGGACATTATTTTTTCAAATATATTTTTAGCCCAACCCACTTTTGCCTTTCCTTCTAGGACTCTGATGACATGAATAGTAGATTTTTTGCTATAGTCTTACATGTCCTTGAGGCTCTGTTCTTTTTCATTTTCAGTCTATATTCCCTCTGGTCTTTGGATTAGTAAATTTTTAATGTCCTATTTTCAAGTTCACTTATTCTTTTCTCTGTTTCCTCCATTACCTTGTTGAGCCATCAAATATTTTTTAAAGTTTCAATGGTATATTTCGATGCCAAAATTTCTGTTTGTCTCTTGGCATCTTCTATTTCTTTGTAAAGCTTTCCATTGTTTCATTTGTTTCAGCATATTTGGAATTGCTCATTAAAACATTTTTATGGTGGTGGCTTTACAATCCTTGTGAATAAATCTAATTTATGTGTTATTACTGTGTTGACATGTGTTATCTCATTCAAGATGAGATTTTCTTCTGGTGCTTGATATGCTGAGTAATTTTCAATGTATCTGGGGTAACTTGGATATTATTGTGTTTTAATTCTTGGAAATAAACCTCCTGTGACACCACACACAGTGAAAGCGGGGGTGCCTTGCTATTGCTAGGTGGTGATAAAAATGTATCCCTCCTCAACGACCTTTGGAGAGCGGGGGAATTCTTTTCTTGTTTCTGCTTCCACTATGGCCTACACTGAAGCGAAAGCAAATATCAGGAGGCCTTGGACCTTGTTACCCCTAGATGATGGTGAAAGTTCCAACTTCTCACTTAGTTTACTTTGACACCTAAGGAATCTGGTGGGGAAGGATGGGGCACTTTGTAACTACCTGGTAGGGAAGAAAGTTCTAGATTCCCACATGGCCTTCTCTGATATCACCCAGACATTGACGGGGGCAGGGCCTGCTAGTTTGTGTGTGTGTTTAAATTACACATTACCAATAGAATCACTTTGCATAAACTTATACTAAACTAAAAGCATGGACCCCACAGAAGAAATGTAATTAAAGTTATCTTGTAGTATGTAGGTCTTTTTCACAGATGCATTCACAGTGTGTGGTTTAAAAGGAAGTTTAAAGTTTAGTTCTAGTTACTCTGCTAGAAGAACTTCATGTATAAAAGATGACATCATCAAAGACAGTGAAAGTCCTCTTTAATATCTCAAGGATTTTCATTGTGTAACATGAAACTTTGGTTATCTGTTGCTTTTCAGTAAATATTTAGTCTATTTTTCTAAGTTTAATATATTAGGATTTTCATTTTCATTAATCCTAGTAGTGTTTGTACTACTGATATTTGCACATACAGTATGAGAACATACATTTCAAATGATCATTTTTTAAAAATTTCTTTGAAATATATCAAAAGTTCTATACCATATAAAGGAAAGTTATTCTACTATTCTAAAGCAGCTCATAAAATACAATGTACAAATAGGACAAATACATACAAGAAGCAGGGGAAACGTTCCTAAGCAGCTCCACTGATACAGTGGAGATAGGATCTCTCCTTTCTATTGAATGAATTTGCTGAGGGTCAGGGCATATAGTAGTCAATGGAATAAAAACCAATAAAAATATGATAGATAAATAGAATGAAAAGTATCCAAGGGTCAAGTGCTAAATCTGTTCTGCTGATTCCAGCTGATATTTCCTTTTCTTCTTTAACCCACATGAAGACACTCTACTAAACAGTCATGTATATTTCAGGCATACTGGTTTTCATTTGTAATTTTCATTTTATTTGTACTTTCAATTTTCAGGTTTTGTCCATCTTTCTTCCCCTTGGCCCTTCCATCATTTCTGCTACTTGATGAATTCTGTCTTAAACAGTAGCTAGAATATAAACATTTAATACAATATCAAACTGATTTCTTGCCCCTGCTATAAACAATAAAATGACATACATGAACAAATGACAAATACAATATTTTATGTTGTGTTTATTTCTACCTTTTTCTGAGGCTGCTTTTAATCTTTGAGTTTATTATGGCAAATTATTATTAAATATTTCCATGCATTTAATTAACTGGTTATTGTAACATCAACATGAGAGAGCAAAAAAATTGTGAAACTTATACTTTCTACTGCTCTAAGGTGTCTATACAGATCATTATGTATTCTTCACCATAGGTCAGTTGCTTAGCGACCAGAGAAGTAGAGAACTACTAATTGAAAGTATTCTGTCTTGCTGGCAACGCTTGCTGCAGGACGTTGAACTTGGAAACAGCAGTGACTGTGTCAGATAAAAATGTTGCAGAGGATGAAAGAAAAATAGTTGCAGCCTTATTGTACTAGGAATGGTTATTATTTACTTTATGGTAAATTTTGCAAAATGCTTTGCTGTGTTTCTCTTTTATAAGAAATATTAAAATTGATTTTGCTCTTAAGAATCATTTACACAATCAGATTAAAAATCGGAGTTGTGGCATATATTTTTAAAAAGTAAAACAGAACACAAAGGAGAAAAAGAAGAGGAGGACAAAAGAGAAGAAACAGAAGCAACAGCACTAACTTAGATCCAGGACCCTAAAGATAAGTAACAACGTCTGTACGAACTTTTCTGATTGCTTATTTTATTTTGTAATGAAAACAAATAAGAGGATGAGGGGAAGATGAAGATGAGGAGACTGAGGAGGAAGACAAGGAGAATAAGGAAAAGGAGCAAGAGGTAAAGGAGAAGAAAAGATAAAAAGAAAAAGATAGATAAGATTATTAAAAATCAAACTAAATACATATTGAAAAGACAACAGAAAAACAAACCAAAAGTAGCAACACTCTAACAGAGCAATAGTATAAACACATTTATTCAAAACATTAATTTTACATTAGTCTCTGTCAGGCTTTCTAACCTGTCCATTATGTAAAATTAAGATTATTTTCTCTCTTCTTTCCATGCAACGTACAATTCATGTATCCACAAAAAATAGATGAGTGGTCATTGTGTGACATCTTTCACTTAATAGAAAGGACTAGGTCAGAAAAGAGAAAATATCCTTCCCAAGACCAATACTAAGTTGGCTCAATTTTCCCGATACCTTACTTGCTACAAGACTTCTGATATAATTCTCTATTTACAGGCTTATTCTCACTCTCTCACAATCCACAGGCATACAAACATTGAAGTGTGTATGTGTCTGTGCACGTGCGTTTGAGAAAGAGAGAGAGAGAAAGACTTAAATAACTGTTTCTTATAAGAATTCATTTGTGGTAATGGTTGTTACTTGTATTTCTATAAAGATTACTCCTAGTAATGATTGAAAAACAGCATATATGTTAATGAACTGTCCAGTGACTTCATAGTTAAATATACATAAAATGCACATTCCAATTTTTTAAAAAATAACAGTCAATAAATAGCTAAATGTTTTAAATCACAACTGGTCAGAATTTAGTTTGTTAATATTCAGATACCATTTCAATATCGTGTAGAGTCATGAATATCATTTGTCTGCAGTACTCTGAAGATAAAGGTGTTAAAACATGTGTTAGTCAATGCTCTACCTGTAATAGAGCCTTTTAAAACAAATCCTTGGCATGAGATTGTCATTTGTCTGTTTCTCATAAAAGCTGAGTGTAGAACATGCTAAAAATCCAGTTCAGCTATTTTATTCTTGTTACATTTCTGCAGAATTTTAATATAACTTTTATTTGGTGTGTTTATGCATACTGTTTCTATTTATTTACAGGTGGCTTGAATTTTTTATTGAGAGATAAAGTTAATGCAAGACAGAATTTTAAAATGCCTGATAGATTATCAAAACTCTTAATTGGAAAAAAAAAAAAAAAGTCTTTGCTACAGCACATAACCTAATCTTATATTTATTAATCTTTTTTGTCTATCCTTGTTTTAAAAACAAATACTTGATAATCATATTAGTTACAGCTTTCAATTGCTGTGTAATAAACCGGTCTAAACATAGCAGCTTAAAACAGCTAAGCAGCACAGGTGGACCTGCTCATGATTCTTGAATTTGGGCTGAACTCAGCTGGGTGGTTCATCTCTGCCCTAGATGGTGTCTGCTGGACTCTTTAATATGTTTATATTCAGCAAGCAGCTCCATAGGGACTGGAGGATCCTAGCTGGCCCCATTCATATGTAGTGCTGGAATGACTAGGAACTAACTGGGTCTTCCTCTCTATCTTCCCAGTCTTTCATTCCTCCTGGTTTTTTCATCATAGTGTCTCATCCACAAGGAAGCTAACCTAGACATCTTTGCACAGTGGCTCAAGGCAAAAGACAGAGTCAATAAAAGCTATAAAGCTTCCTTAAGCCTAGGACTGAAACTTATACAGTGTCTCCTTAGCTGCATTCTCATGGCTCAACTAATGCACAAAGCTCATCTATTGTCAGGTTGTGAGGGTAATGCAAGGACATGAAATCAAGGGACATCCATAATTCCTTGGGGACTGTTTGGTAAGAATATGAGTTAGGTTTAAATTTGTTCAACTACAACTAGTTCTAAAGCATCACATTGTTCTATTAAGTTTTCAGGATTGTCATAACAAATTACCACAAACTTGATGACTTAAAACAGCAGAAATTGATTCTCTCACAGATCTGGAGGCCAGCAGACAAATCAACGTGTTGGCAGTATTGGTTTCCACTGGAGACCCAGACAAAACAAAACCCATTGCAGGCTGTCAGCAATTCTTAGCTGTTTTTGTCTTTCCAATCTCTGACTCTGTCTTCACATGCTCTCCCCTCCCCTGTCTCCGGCTTTTTTTGTGTGTGTCTTTCTGTTATTCTATCTCTGACAAGGACACTCATTAGGTTTAGAATTTATTGTAATACAGGATGAGCACACTTGATTACCTTCTTACATCTCCAAAGATACTTACTACAAATGAGGTCAGACTGAGAGACTCTGGGTGGACAAACCTTTTGGGCAAACACCATTCAACTCCCTATGATTTTCTATCAAAATGTATAATTTCCTCCCATACTTTTTCAGTAATCTCCACCATAAAGAACTTGGATGTAGAACCTTTTTTTCCACGTGTATTTAAGCAACGTTTCTCAAAGTATATTCCTGAGAAAAGATGTTCAAAGAGTTGTTCTATGAGTAAAGTTTCTTGGTCACGCAATTTTGGAAATTACTGCTTACCATTAACACCTCCTGGATATTTGCTTTGTACATCAATTTATTAAGGAGAAATTATATAGGAAAATATGCTAAAATTTTAGGAAGCACATGTTTTTCCCAAACACCAATAAACACTACATATCACCAATTTTATTCAAATGATGCCTATCAATACCTTACAGAAAAAGGGTTATGTGTACCAAAGGTCCTGATCTGGCCTATTGTGTTGACTACATGATATCTGTTTCAAAATTATAAACAAAATTACCATGAGTATTACTAAACATTTTAGTAATCTGTTCCCTGGCAATTCAGCAAGTCATTTCAACTACCTGGAAATTTCTTTCTCCTTTTTATGGATAACTCCTACTGGTCCTTTAGATATCAGCTTAGAGGTTATTTTCCAAAGAAAGCTTTTCTTCACTCCCCAAGGATTCACTTAGATGTTCTTCCAGTGTTTTTTATAGCTCCCTGTTCTTGGTGCTAATATATCACTGAAACACTCTACTGTAATTACCTTGGTTTTTGTTCTTTATTTAGTGTTCAACCATATGCTTGCTGACGTTTAGAATGCTATTCGTCACTGATTTTTAAGACACAATGGATATTCAATCAATGTTTGTTAAATGAATAGATGAGAAAATTTGACATTGAGTAGAAATCCTTTAAAATATTTTGCATGGAAATCACTTTTTGCTTTCAAAATAATGTAATTAAAGACTTTTAGTTCCCACAGTTTGCAACAACAATCTTAGGAACTTAACTATTTGTTTTGTGACTATCTAACACTAAACAATGAGCTAGTAATTTGATAAAACAATTCAAATAATTTTTAAATCTCTTTGACTCAATTAGCCATGACTGAATTCATTTATACCTTTAGTATATTAACATATCTTTTAAAAAACAGTGTTAAATGGAGCTGGTCAAGCTGTGCATTTTAAGAAGAAAAAATACTCCTTTTTTAATAGGCTGTGCATAAATAAGGCTATCCCCTTTTTCATATTTTTTCAGAAACAATAATGCTGTCATTTTCTATACTTATTGATAATTTCCCCAAATATTAACAATTAAGAAATAAAGTTATGGCAGCCTAATTAGTGGAGTCAATACAGGAAGTAAATTGTTTGACAGTGGGCATACCATCTTAATTAGTAAGATACAGATATTCAACCACTCTCTTTCCCTACCCTAAGACACACACATTGTCAGGGAAAATGTTATGATGTGACTGAGAACTTTATGCTCAAAGCTTTCCAAAATTTCATATATAAATATTGTCCTTTTATCAATATAAGATTTCACACTGTAAGAAAACATTGGCATAGGAATCATTCTCTTTTACACCGCTTGAAAATGAATTTTAATGACATTCATATCTGATAAATAATATAATGTCATGGAGTAAAAATTATTTTCTTGATATAAATATTTTATTATTGGAGTATATTCTCCCTGAAATCTAGGTGTCAGTTTAACAAAATGCATTTCTCAGTTCACTGACTATGACTCCAGGATAAATAAAAAAGAACATTCATATTCAAAAAAAGTAATTTATTTACCCAGTTTATGCTAAGATTTATACTGTCAATGGCCTTCATTACAAATTAAGGGCTAGAATATATAGTAAGTTCCTGAAACTCTACCAAATGTTATCTATAGAATTAAATTAAATCATTGTGTTAACTTTTTATTCCTGTTAAAGGATTTAGTCTTCTTCTAGTTTAGGTATAATAGCAAAAGCAAATGTACATCCCTGGTTTCTTGCCAATTATAGTTGGGTCACACCTGTCTAAGTAATACTGTATAATAAATACATGGTAAGTCAATTAGCATCCAACCCTCAGGCCTACATGGAATAAATTTGGTGGGGTAATTCTCCCTTAGGTAAAAAAAAAATGTTGTTAATATTTTTTGTTTGTTAGTATCCTTTAGACCTACTACCTGTAAAAACCCCTCTAAATGAAGCCTCTGGCAGCATTTCAATAAGCTAACTTCCGTAGGTTTCTTCAGCTCGTGGGAGTAGTCTCCTGCTTTAATTTGCCAGCAAAGATCTGACATGAAAAAGTTCAAGTGCTGTTTTATAATATAAGAAAACATATACATGAGACTCCTTGTTCATCCTTGTCATAATCACATGCCATTTCATGTAGAGTGCTTTAGTTTCAATAAATCATATATTTTAAAAGGTTGGTTTAAGTCATAATCACAAATAAAAAAGCCCATAATCCTACACCTATATCGTGGTCTTGTAACTCACCACTTGGAAGCTTGTAAAACCTAAAACCTAATATGCCTACCAATTTTGAATTTTTTAGAATATACTCAATTTGCTTCTACTTTTTCCATTGGGGTTCATACCTATCACACACTATAAGACAGTTAGTAGACCCAGTAGAAATGATTTCAAAATATTTGTGTTTTCTGTGAAAGTTTGAAAATCTGTTGACTCCCTGGTTGTTCTGTTTGGAAGTATTTTATGCATTGCTTTCCCTTTCTTATTTCTCCTCAGATGCATACAAGCTTTTCTTGCCTATTGTGTGTACTTGGCTGATTTTCTGGGCACAGTGCCCAGTTGGTTTAATGTGTGCTTATTATTGTCTATAGCATTCCTGATTCTGTTTTGGAGATGGATACTCTATAAATTATTAACGATGATTATCATCCTTTAGAATCAACTTTGCTTTTGGCATTTAGAAATGAAAGATGAACAGTGAGCCCAATGGATAATAACCAGCAATATCAAGGCCATGTCCAATGCTTGACTGTAAGGGAAAGGAATAGTGAATATACTGAAGTGAACAAAACAAGATTATTCATATAAACAGATAAAATAAACAGAAGAAAACTTAAAGTTCAAAATGTATTACTTGAATTAAATGCTCATAATATTATTTTACCATACCCACTTCATTTAAATATTACCAGTAGATTTTCTTCCTCAATATCCACTGATAAGCTTACTCTTTAAAAACAGAACTAGGGAATGTGCTAGCTTTTTTGCTTCTTGTTCACAGGAACTCATGCACCTGATGTAGTATGGCATATTCTCAAACATCTAATAGGTCACTTCTGAATTTTCCTCTGAATTTTGAATAAGATAAAAGTAAGTTGAATTTAGCTATTATTTCCAAGAAGAAAAAAAGTTGCATTTGTAAATTATTTACACAAGCACAAATTTTTAGAGAAAGAAATACTAGAGAAAGAAAAACATAGAGGAAAATATTTGATGAAAAAACTCTTTGGAAGTGCAAAAGAAAGAAAATGCTTATTGGCAATGACACATGATTATTAATCCCCGAGTCTAAGTAAATTTGGGGTCTTTACTCTAGCTATAGTTTGGACATGGGTTGCTCTCCCCAGAATTCATGTTGAAATTTAATTTCCCCTGTAAGGTATTAGATCATGCTTTGAAGAGGTGATTAGATCATTAAGATAAATTAATAACTTTCTGGTGAAACTGGGTTATTTTTCATGATAATGGATTAGTTCTTATAAGAGCTGGTCATTCTAAAGAAAGTTGCCTCTTTTATAAAGCAATGTTTTGCCTGATTTCCATTTTGTTTCTCTGCTTTGTTGTGACATAGCGTGTGGCTCTCATCAGAAGCTCAACAGATGCCAACGCCATAGTCTCGGACTTTGCAGCCACCAGAACCATAAACTAAATAAACCTTTTTCCTTTATAAATTACCCAGTCTCAGGTGTTCTGTTATAGCAACACAAAACAGACTGAGACAACACTATAGCTATAATACTTAATATTTTGAAATTAGATTTTAGCTTAGGAACAATACATACCCAATAAAGTGGAGCTCAGAAGACATCACTTAAGAATTGTTAAGTAAGTGCCATCTTTTTGTTTTTATACTGAAAAACAAGTGTATCAATTCTCAATTGTTTTCTCCCTAATGTAACATTAATAACATAATATTGTATTTTTCAAAACCATTCCTCCTTTCTCTCAATTGTATGTATTTTTTCCTTTTTTCTTTCTCCTTTTTCTCTTTGGAGTAAGATAAATATTTTTAAATCTATCCTCCTGAAATTGAGTCTAGGATTTGGACATATTTTGCTATAAATCTTTGCTTCCTTGGAATAAAAATATTCTCTACATTTTTATTATTCTAATATTGATTCAGCTTTGGAGTTAATTTACATGCAAAGCAAATAATTTACCCAAACTTGTAAAGGATATGCATTATCAGAACACAACACCTGCAGGACAAAAGAGAGGTTAATTTCATTGTTGCTCCAAAGCAAAAGGAGATCATTATGGAGCCTGCAGTAACCAAGCTCTGTGAAATAGCTGCACTAGTCATTAACTTTCCAGCACTAAATTTCATATCAAACTCAATTAACTACTACATAGCCTTTAATGACAATATTTTTTCAGATGCAGCTCTTGTTTACTAATAAGATTTCACATCACGACTATCTCTGTTCCATTACTTCCTCCATGTTAATATTCAAGTCTTGATTTTCTCCAAAGAAAATGGGGCAATGAAAATTGCATTTGCTAAAATTCTCCTTGAATTATGTTTTAACATTTCAAGTGTGTTAATGTAATGCTTTAGAAGCTAAAGGGAACGATTATATAGGAAGCTAAAGTCATCTATGTCTATCCTCAGGATTGATTAAGTTTCCTATTTATACACGTTTCCCCCACAACATTGCTGTGTTGGAATTTATCAGGATAGGAACCATCTAAATTGAAAATGCCCCTTAGTATATTTTTATCACAGTGAAAGTCAAAGCCTAGAATAACAAAAAGGCACAAAATTAATGTCATCAGGAAACAATTTACTCAGCTAATTAGCATAACATTCTCATATAAAAAGACAGATGGATTAAGGGATCAGGTCATTCATAGCCCACAGCAAACTGCTTCAGTCTTTAATCCCCTGCTGTTACCTATCAACTGGTACTCTTTTTACGGATTTAGATAGATCCCTGGGAAGATTTAGATTCTCCCATTAGATTGATTCACCTTATTCCTTTAACTTTTTATTGATGATATATTTCATTATATCCTGACTAAAACAATAATAAGAACTCTAATTTAGTTAGCAGCTAAAGAATTGAATTAAAGGCATATCTCCACATTTCTCATACACACACACACACACACACACACACACACACACACACACACACACACACATGGTGCCCTGCAGTGCTAACAGGCTCCAGCTTGAAGACAACCATAGAAGAGTTATATATATCCTACTTCAATAAAAGTTGGGATTTCACGCTATATACACAACATTCAAGACAATAGGAATAGCACAGCAACAGCCAGTAATTACTATGAAAAATATCAAATTATTTACGTGGAAATAGTCAATCAGCATAGAGTACAGATTTCCATGAGTCCTTTGAAAAATGTTTCCAAAAATAATATCTAAGAAAATTATCAGTGAAGATGTTTGATCTATTGTGTAGAAACCAAAACCAACAAATGAAAGAAAAAGACTCTGGGGGAAAAAAATATTTGAAAGTTTTAGGCTACAGGGAGATAATTTATTTTCTTTGGACTATTGTATGAGTTTTCTAGGGCTGCCATAACAAAGCACCACAATGTAGGTGGCTTAAAAATAAAACAACAAACATTTATTGTCTCATATCTCTGTAAGCTAGAAGCCTAAAATCAAGGTGTTGGCAAGACTGGTTCCTTCTGAAAAGTTCTGACTTAAAGTCCGTTCCACGTCTCTTTTCTAGTTTCTGGTGGTTGCCAGCAATTTTTGGTGTTCCTCGATTTGTGCCTGCATCACCCCACTGTCTGCCTCTGTCATTACATGGCCTTCTTCCCTATATTTCTTTATGTCTCTCTGTGTCCGTATTTTCCTACTTTATAAAGAAACCAGTCATTGAATTAGGGCCCATCCCATTTCAATATAAACCTGTTTCAAAATGACAACATCTGCAATAATCTATTTCCAAATAAGGTCACATTCACAAGTATTGGGATTAGGATTTCATTTTGGAAACACAATTCAACACACAATGACACCAAACAATCAGAATGTCAGTTTATTAATTTATAACAAGAACTATGTTATATAAAATAAAATTCTTACTTCAGCATAAACAGCACATACTTTCCACCCAAATGCACACCTGTATGGGAAAACAAAATGTAGTCATATGATAGCTGAGTATGTATTAGATCAGAAAAATAAAGTTCGATGATTAGAATATTTAACACTGTCAAGCTAATATAAATGGATACATGCTTTTATTTTTATTGTAGGAAGGCTTACCAATTTAATTGGCAATTTCACTTGCCCAGACTTCCTATGTCAGGAATTGGACTTTTACTTAGATGGAAAAGATATTTATGCCTTAAAGATTCATCTGTAGCTCAGTTTCCATAGGGAACTAATTCTCCTTTCATTGACAGACTCTTTCTGTAACTATGTTAATGAATTCAGTCCCAGAAGAGTAAAATCCTCTGACTTTACACCCCTTAGGTTATTTTACAATGCTTAAGTTTCAGAAGGCATCCTTCCTTCTCTTAGTTTTATATATTTATAAAAGGTTATATAAAACTAAGAGGGTTGTATTTTTGTAGCCATCTTTCTGGTTATCCCCATGAGAATATGTGTATGTGTGTATTGATACATACATATATATTTTATTTATGTGTGTGTGTATATGTGTGTGTATATATATTTATATAAATATATATATATGCAAGACTATATGTATACAGTCTTTTCCTATTTGGAGACCCATCAAAGTATTTTTTTTCCCATTCTTTTACTTCAACGATGATATACAATTAATTCTGTTATACACAAATACACATATACATACACATACACATACATATATATGCATGTGTGTGTACACGTATATTTTAATAATCAAAGTTACAATTTATTTTGAACATATTATTTGCCAGAATTTATATGGCATACTTTGCATTCACTAACCTATTTAATTTTTAATATTTAAATGGGATAATTATTATTATTTATTTTTCAAAGATGGAGACACCAAGGCTTGTGTTACCTCTAAGCCTTGGTGTCACACCTCAATGTTGCCCATTCTCCATAGATTGTAAAATAGAAGTTAAAATTACTTTTGCCCAAAATCAAATATCTTGCATCATATTGCATTCCTTTTGGCAATCTCCATTTTTCAGCAGCCCGCAATTTCCCTATAACTGGAAATTTTGAAACTCCATGCCGTCGTGTGTAATATTTTCTGCATGAAGAATGTGTCATTTCAACTTATCTAACTCCTGATTACCATTTAAGGTAAGGTAGAAATGCCAACTTTGTCAAGAAAGTTTTAGAAAAAAGTTGAAAATAACAGTCTCTTGGGCCACACTCACATAACCCTTTGTTTATAATCAACACCATATTATATCATTCTATTAATAGTCAGCTGTTTATTCATCTCCTTCACCAGACTCTAACGGTCATTAGGGACTTGCTAATTCATTTACTAATTAATTAAAGAAATTTGAGGAGCATATCAAGAATAACCCTCCACTTGTTCCCATCCACCATTCATCGCTCACTTTCTTAATTGTTCATTCACAGTGTACACATATAGTGGTGTCAGAAATGTTAAGCCATACCTCCATGAGAAACAACTTTATTAACCGGAGCACTGTGCTTGTATACACTTCCTTTCACCTTTAATTTTACAGTCTCCTCTCATTTTTGAAGTTCCCTATTTCAGCACTTTTTCCCCACCCACCTCAGTGAGGTTGTTTCATACATTTTCAATACAATTATAACATTTTGTCACACTCTGCATTCCATCGTGCAATCCCTCTACTTCCTAAATGATAGGTTTTTTTCAAGTTGAACAAATTAATGCTTCCTCCTCAAGCTCAGAAACTCTATGGATTTTGAGAAATGCATACTGTTATGTCCGCCATTTCAATATCATAAAAAATAGTTTCAGTATAGTAAAAAAAAATTTCTTTCTTGTTTCACATAATTTAACCCTACTTCCTCTCCCCTCACCTCTGGAAACACTAATCTTTTTTGCTATATTGTTTTTCCTTTTTTATCACGTCATATAGTTACAAACATTTGGTATGGGGCATTTGCAGACTAATTTCTTTCACAGAGCAATAAATATTGAATATTCATGTATTTATTCCTGTAGATTTATATGTCTTTCTTCTTTTCTGGGTGTACCACAGTTTATCAATTTAAGGTTTAAGGCCATGTAGGTTGCTGTCAGTTTTTGATAATTATAAAAAAGATCTCTGATAAACATTCACATTTTTATGTGATATAAATTGTCAAATCACTGGGATAAATATATAGAAGCATGATAGCTGAAGAGCATGGTGAGGCGATGTTTAGATTTGTAAGAAACTGCCAACCTGTCTTCCAGTGTGCCGGTACCATGTTTAAAATTCCCTTCAGCAAACAGCTACTATTGCTCTACATTTTCACCAGAATTTGAAATACTTCGGTTCATGGATTTACGCCGTTCTAACTGATGTGTGGTAGTAACACAATTGTTTTAATTTGTGTTTCTCTAAAGAAAAAAAAATGCTGTTGAGCACGTTTTTATATGCTAGTTGCCATGGATATTTTGGGGGCAGGGGTGAGGTGTCTTTTCAGATTCTATGCACATTTGTAATTGGCTTGTTTGCTTTCTTATTATTCAGTTTTCAGAGTTATTCGTAGTGTAGAGATCAGTACTTTATTAGCTATATGATTTGCAGATATTTTCTCCTAGTTTGTGGCTTGTCTTTTAACTGTCTGGAGTCTTTCACAGAGCAGAAAATTCCGTTTTAAATTTAACAAACTCTAACATCATTTTTTTCTTTTGTAGCTAGAACTTTTGGTATTAATATTATATCTAAAAATCCATGATCAAACCTAATGTCACTCATAACATGTAAAGCATACTTTCTTTTCTAACTATTCTAGTGGTTTCCCCAGAGTATCCAATACAGGGGTGTATTTGTTACTAATCTAAGATCACCTTCAAATAGCACTCCACCAGTTCATATATAGTTCAGATACCTTAATAGAAGAGTCCCAGTTCATCCTTCCTGTCTTTTGTAACATTACCATCAGTCATTTCACTTACCCACATGCTGTGATTGCCCAACACATTTACTAACATTACTTTAAACAAACATATAGTTTACATAAATTTAGAATAAGAAGAATAAAATGTTTTATTTTTCTGTCCTTTTTTTTTTTCCTTTTTCAACACACTTGCTTTCTTATTGTAAATACAAGTTTCTGACCTATATCATTCCCCTTCTCCATGAATAGCCTCTTTTAACACATTTGCAGGAAAGTTTTCTGGCACTATATTTCCTTAGTGCTTTATTATCTGGTAAATTCTGATTTTTCTTCTGCTTTTGAAGTATAATTTTGCTAGATACAGAATTATAAGTTGGTGCGTTTATTCCTTTAACACTTTAAACATTTCCCTCTACTCTCTTCTTGCTTGCCTGGTTTCTTACTGGAAGTGGGATGAAATCCTTGCCCTTTTTCTCTACAAAGAATGTAGATTTCATTCCAGATTCTCTCAAGATTTTCTCTTTGTCTATTTATTGATTTATTTTATTTTATTGTACAGATAGGAAATGCTATGTCTGGTGCTGTATTTTTGTTGTTTGTCATGAATGATATTCTCTGAGCCTCCTGGATCGGTGGTTTGTTTCATGTCATTATGCTTTAAAATTTCTTGACCATTACTCATTTAGATAGATTCTCCTCATTTGTCTCTTTCTCTTCTTTCTGCTATTCCAGTTACCTATTTTGTACAACTTTAGAAAATGCCCAGCAGATCTTAAATGTTCTTCATTTTTTTTCATTTATTTTCTCTTGACACTTTGTTTTAAAAAGTATTTTTTTATTATTATTACTATACTTTAAGTTCTAGGGTACATGTGCATAATGTGCAGGTTTGTTACATATGTATACTTGTGCCATGTTGGTGTGCTGCACCCATCAACTCATCAGCACCCATCAACTCGTCATTTACATCAGGTATAACGCCCAATGCAATCCCTCCCCCCTTCCCCCTCCCCATGATAGGCCCCAGTGTGTGATGTTCCCCTTCCCGAGTCCAAGTGATCTCATTGTTCAGTTCCCACCTATGAGTGAGAACATGCGGTGTTTGGTTTTCTGTTCTTGTGATAGTTTGCTGAGAATGATGGTTTCCACCTGCATCCATGTCCCTACAAAGGACACAAACTCATCCTTTTTTATGGCCGCATAGTATTCCATGGTGTATATGTACCACATTTTTCTTAATCCAGTCTGTCAGTGATAGACATTTGGGTTGATTCCAAGTCTTTGCTACTGTGAATAGTGCCACAATGAACATACATGTGCATGTGCCTTTATAGCAGCATGATTTATGATCCTTTGGGTATATACCCAGTAAAGGGATGGCTGGGTCATATGGTACTTCTAGTTCTAGATCCTTGAGGAATCGCCATACTGTTTTCCATAATG
>NW_012115178.1:43945-70032 GCF_000951035.1 Colobus angolensis palliatus
CTGTTCCATTGGTCTATATCTCTGTTTTGGTACCAGTACCATGCTGTTTTGGTCACTGTAGCCTTGTAGTATAGTTTGAAGTCAGGTAGCATGATTTTGACCTATCTTTAGTTTCACTAATTCTTTCCCCAAACATGTCTGGTCTACTAATGAAACCATTGAAAGCATTTTTAAAAAATTCTATTGGAGTTATTTTATTTTCTAGCTTTTTATTTTGGTTCTTTGTTAGAATTTTCATTTCTCTGTTTACACTAATAATCTTTTCTTGAATATTTTCTACATTTTCCACTAGTATCTTTAACATCTTAATCACAGTTATGCAAAATTTCTTGATTGCTATTTCCAAAATATGCATCATCATCACTGAGTCTTGTTCTGATGATCATCCTGTCTCTTTAGATTGTGATTTTTTTCCTTGCCTTTTACCATGTTTTGTAATTTTTTTGCCATTGCTGAGAGCCAGACATGTTGTATTGATAATAGATATTGAGATAAATGGATGCTGAGATAAATCGATACTGAGATAAAGTTAAACTGAGGATGTATGGTAATCTATCTTGGAGTTGGACTCCATTTAATATTTGTTATAGCTCAAGTTTCTGAAGATTTCAAATTCCTCTAGTGTCCTTGTTTTTGTCTCCTCTGTTAACTTTGGGTTTCCTTAAGTACTCATCTTCAAACAGTGTCTGTTCCTTGTAGCTCTTCCGTCTATCCCCTTATATTGGAGTCATGTTGGTTTAAATTTTATACTATAAGTTAGAAAAATATGTTCTATAGTGTTCTGATTGAATATCAGTCTTTCAGTGGTCCTATGTCTTAGGTTATGACTTTTACAACTGTTTTGCCAGTAGTTTATCGTTTGTCCCTATTACAGGACCGCCAGATTCTTATGCCCACTGAGCAGAAACAGACCAATACACTGAGATATCATAATTTGCAGCAGAAAAAGGGTTTAATAATCACAAGGCCAGTGGGCAAAGAGATGGAAAGAATCCTCAACCTTCAAATCTGTCTGCTTGAGGGGTTCTGGGCAAGGGTTGTTAAGGGGATTGTGGCTGGTCAGGGTCTGGAGAATTGGAATTGTTGATTGGTCAGGTCAAGGAAGATTAAATCATCATGATGTGAAAACTGTGTTCTTCCATGAGGCAGCTCCTTGCTGGGCCCTTCAGATCAACTGGCATCAAGAGTTTTATCAGTATGCCTAACATAAAGGAGAAACTCAAACAGAAAGCATATCATCTCACATGCCTTCGATTTTATCTACAGAAAAGAAAAGGAACACAGTCTTGTGACAAGGGCTACACTATCCTGGGGGAGTAAGCAGCAACTAGCTACAAGGAAGTGGGCCAAATTGGGAAGTGGATTTCATGATTGTCACAAATTATTCTGCAAGACTAGTTGAATTTTATTTTCTCCCTTAATTGGTTTATAAAATTTTCTTTGGGACAGTTTCATCCTTCATCCCCTTTAGATGAGAAAAAAAGGTTAAATGGGGAGGTGCCAAGATGGCCAATTAGAAGCAGCTGTGGTCTGTGACTCCCACATAGAAGAACAAAACAGAGAGTGAATTCTGCACCTTCATCTGAGGTATCCAGATTCTCTCACTGGGACTGACTAGGTGATTGGCATGACCCACAGAGAGCAAGGAAAAGCAGGGCAGAGCCATGCCTCACTTGGGGGCTGCACAGGGCAAGGGGCACTCCCACCCCCAGTCAAGGGAGGCAGTGAGTGGGTGTGCCACCTTTCCTGAGAAACCATGCCTTTTCCATGGATCTGTGCAACCCACAGATCAGGAGACCCCCTTGTGAGCCCGCACCACCAGAGCCTTGGGTGCCAAGCACAGAGCTGTGCAGACTTTCATCACTGCTCAGGCTGTGGTAAATGGCAGCAGGCTGGAGACTGTCTAAGATGACTGAGTTCCCAGGGGAAGGGATGGTTGCCATCACTGTGGCTCCAGTTGGCTCTTTTCTACTGGTGGTGCTGGGGAGACAAGGGAGGTTTACACCAGGAGCACAGCATCTGTGGCAGATGCTTTTTTGATCAGACTGCTTTTTTAGGTGGAACCTTGATCCATCCCTACTCATGGGGTGGGGCCCCTGCTGTAGGAATTTCACCAACTCCAGACAGAGGTTTATGGACAGAACTCTGATCTTCCTGGGCAGAACTCCTGTGGGGAGGGGCAGCCACAGTCTCTGCAGTTCAGCAGACTGAATCTTTCCTGCCTGCTGGCTCTGAATCGTCTGGACAGTCTGGACAAGGGAGATTCCCTCCAGTGCAGTGCACCCTTTCTGCCAAGGGGCAGCCAGAGTGCTTTGTTAAGTGGTCCCTGATCCTGTACATACTCCTTAACTGATTGAGATCCCCAACAGGGTCTCCAGGCACCTTATACAGGAGTGTTCCTGCTGGCATCACGTCAGTGCCCCCCTGGGATGGAACTCTCAGAGGAAGGAGCAGGCAGCCATCGTTGCTGTCCTGCAGCCTTCACTGGTGACAACTCCAGGCGGGGGAGGGACCAAGTGAATAGGGTCTGGAGTGGACCCCCAGCAAACTGCAGCAACCCTAAGGAAGAGGGTCTGACTGTTAAAAGAAAAACAAACAAACAGAAAACACCAAAACAACATCCACAAAAATGACCCCACAAAAACCCCTTCCAAAGGTCAGCAGCCTCAAAGTTTGAAGATAGATAAACTCACGAAGATGAGCAAGAATCAATGCAAAAATGCTGAAAACTCAAAAAGCCAGAATGCCTCTTCTCCAAATGATTGCAACACCTCTCTAGCAAGGGCACAGAACTGGGTGGAGGCTTGAGGTGGATGAACTGAGAGAAGTAGGCTTCAGAAAGTGGGTAATAACAAATTTTGCTGAGCTAAAGTATGTTCTAAAACAATGCAAAGAAGCTAATAACCATGAAAACATTATAGAAGCTGTTAACCAGAATAACCAGTTTATGGAGGAACATAAATGACCTGATGGACCTGAAAAACACAATACGAGAACTTCACAATGCAACCACAATTATAAATAACCAAATAGGCCAAGCAGAGGAAAGAATCACAGAGCTCAAAAATTATCTTGCTGAAATAAGAAAGGCAGATAAGATTAGAGAAAAAAACTGAAAAGGAATGAAAAAAAATCAGAGAACTATGGAATTACGTAAAAAAGACTGAACCTACAACTGATTGAGGTACCTGAAAGAAATATGAATAACAAAACTAAGTTGGAAAACACACTTCAGGAAATCATTTAGGAAAATTTCCCCAACCCAACAAGACAGGCCAACATTCAAATTCAGGAAATTCAGATGACTTCAGTGAGATACTCCATGAGAAGATCAACCCAAAACACATAATCGTCAGTATCTCCAAGGTCAAAATGAAGGAAAATTGTTAAGGGCTAAGTCACCTACAAAGGGAAATCCATCAGAATAACAATGGACTCCTCAGCAGAAACCCTATAAACCAGAAGAATTAGGGGCTAATATTCAATAATCTTAAATAAAAGAATTTCCAGCTCAGAATTTTATATGTGGCCAAACTAAGCTTCATAAGCAAAGGAGAAATAAAATCCTTTTCAGACAAGCAAATACTGAGGGAGTTCAGCACAACCAAGCCTGCCTTGCAAGAGCTCCTGAAGGAAGTACTGAATATGGAAAGGGAAAACCATTACCAGCCACTACAAAAACACAGTGAAACACATAGACTAATGACACTATGAAGCAACAACAATAACATGTCTGCAAAATAACCAGATAGCATCATAATGACAGGACCAAATTCACACATAACAATATTAACCTTAAATGTAAATGGACTGAATATCCCAATTAAAAGACACAGACCAGCAAACTGGATAAAGAGACAAGATCCACCAGTGTGCTGTATTCAAGCGAACCATCTCAAATGCGAAGACACACATAGGCTCAAAATAAAGAGATGGAGGAAAATTTACCAAGCAAATGGAAAGCAGAAAAAAGTAGGGTTGAAATTCTAGTTTCTGAGAAAACAAGCTTTAAACCAACAAAGATTAAAAAAAGATAAAGAAGGGAATGACATAATGGTGAATTGTTCAATTCATCAAGAAGAGGTAACTACCCTAAATACGCATGCACCCAATTCTAGAGGACCCACATTCATAAAACAAGTTCTTAGAGACCTACAAAGAGACTTAGACTCTCACATAATAATAGTGGGAGACTTTAACACCCCACTGTCAATATTAGACAAATTATCAAGACAGAAAATTAACAAGGATATTCAGGACTCAAACTCAGCTCTAGATCAAGTGAACCTGATAAATATCTACAGAACTCTCCATTCAAAACAACAGAATATACATTCATCTTGGAGCTACATGGCACTTACTCTAAAATCGATCACATAATTCGAAGTAAAACACTTCTCAGCAAATGCAAAATAACTAAAATCATGACAGTCTCTCAGACCACAGTAGAATCAAATTAGAACTCAAGATTAAGAAACTCAAAATTGCACAACTACATGGAAATGTATCAACCTGCTTCTGAATGACTCCTGAGTAAAAAATGAAATTAAGGCAGAAATCAATAAGTTATTTGAAACTAATGAGAACAAAGAGACGATGTCCCAGAATCTCTGGGATACAGCTAAAACAGCATTGAGGGAAATGTATAGCACTAAATGTCCACATTAGAAAGCTAGAAATATCTCAAATCGACATCCTGACATCACAAATTAAGGAACTAGAGAACCAAAAACAAACAGACCCCAAAGCTAGCAGAAGGCAAGAAATAAGTAAGATCAGAGCAAAACTGAAGGAGACGGAGACAGGAAAAACCCTTCAAAAAATCAACAAATCCAGGAGCTGTCTTTTTTTTTTTTTTTGAAAAAAATTAACAAAATAGTCCTTTAGCTAGACTAATAAGAAAAAAGAGAAGATCAAATAGACACAATAAAAAATGATAAAGGGCATATCAACACTGACTTTACAGAAATACAAACAACCATCAGAGAATACTATAAACACCTCTATGCAAATAAGCTAGAAAATCTAGAAGAAATGGATAAATTCCTGGACACATCAACCCTCCTAAGATTGAACCAGGAAGAAACTGAATCCCTGAATAGACCAATAACAAGTTCTGAAATTAAGGCAGTGATATATAGCCTATCAACCAATGAAAGACAAGGACCAGATGGAATTATGGTAGAATTCTGCCAGATGTACAAAGAGGAGTCAATGTTATTTCTTCTGAAACTATTCCAAATGATTGAAGAGAGAGACTCCTCCCTACTTCATTTTATAAGGCCAACATCATCCCGATGCCAAAGCCTGACAGAGATACAACAAAACAAGGAAACTTCAGGCCAATATCCCTGGTGAACATCAGTGCAAAAATGCTCAATAAAATACTGGCAAACCAAATCCAGCAGCACATCCAAAAGCTTATCCACCACAATCAAGTTGGCTTCATCCCCGGGATACAAGGCTGGTTCAACATATGCAAATCAATAAACATAATCCATCGCATTAACAGAACTAAAGATAAAAACCTCATAATTATCTCAATAGATGCAGAAAAGGCCTTTCAACAAAACTTCGTGTTAAAATTCAACATCCCTTCATGTTAAAAACTCTCAATAAGTTAAGTATTAAAGGACCATACCTCAAAATATTAAGAGCCGTTTATGACAAACCAACAACCAATATCATAATGAATGGGAAAAAGCTGTAAGCATTTTCATTGAAAAGAGGCACATGACAAGGATGCCCTCTCTCACCACCCCTATTCAACATAGTATTGGAAGTTCTGGCCAGGCCAATCGAGCAAGAGAAAGAAACAAATGGTATTCAAATAGGAAGAGAGGAAGCCAGATTGTCTCTGCAGATGACATGATCCTTTATCTAGAAAACTCCATTGTCTCAGCTCAAAAGTTTTTTAAGCTGATAAACAACTTCAGCAAAATCTCAGGATACAAAATCAATGTGCAAAAGTCACAAGGATTCCTACACACTAACAACAGACAAGCAGAGAGCCAAATCATGAATGAACTCCAATTCCACAATTGTTACAAAGAGAATAAAATACCTAGGAATACAGCTAAGAAGGGAAGTGATAGAAAGAATCAATATGATTTAAATGGCCATACTACTCAAAGTAATTTATAGATTCAATGCTATTCCCCTTATACTACCATTGACATTCTTCACAGAATTAGAATAATCTGTTTTAAAATTCATATGGAAAAAAAGAGTCTCTATAGCAGAGACAATATTAAGCAAAAATAGCAAAGCTGGAGGGATCATGCTACCTGAATTCAAACTACACTACAAGGCTACCAAATCAGCATGTAAACAAAACAGCTTGGGCGGTGGTACAAAAGCAGACACACAGACCAATAGAACAGAATCGAGAACTCAGAAATAAGACCACACAGCTACAACCATCTGATCTTCAACAAACCTGACAAAAACAAGCAATGGGGAAAGGATTTTCTATTTAATTAATGGTCAGTCTGGAAGAACTGGTTAGCCATATGCAGAAAATTGAAACTGGACCCCCTTCCTTACACCTTATAAATTAGCTCAAGATAGGTTAAAGACTTAAATGTAAAATCCAAAACTATAAAAACCCTAGAAGAAAATCTAGGCAATACCATTCAGGACATAGGCATAGACAAAGATTTCATGACAAAAATGCCAAAAACAATAGCAACAAAAGCAAAAATTAACAAATGGGATCTAATTAAATTGAAGAGTTCTGCTCAGAAAAAGAAACTGTCATCAGAGTGAACAGAGAAGCTACAGAATGGGAGAAAAATTTTGCTATCTATCCATCTGACAAAGGTCTAATATCCAGAATTTATAAGGAACTTAAACAAATTTACAAGAATAAAAACAAACAACTATATTAAAAAGCGGGCAAAGGACATGAACAGGCGCTTCTCAAAAGAAGACATTTATGTGGCCAACAAACACGCAAAAAAAAAAAAGTTCAACATCACTAGTCATTGGAGAAATGCAAATCAAAACCACAATGAGATACCATCTCACACTAGTCAGAATGGCAATTATTAAAAAGTCAAGAAATAACTGATGCTGTTGAGGTTGCAGACAAATAGGAATGCTTTTGCACTATTGGTAGGAATATAAAGTAGTTCAACCATTGTGGAAGACTGTGGCAATTGCTCAAAGTCCTAAAACCAGAAATATCATTTGACCCAGCAATCCCATTACTGGGTATGTACCCAAAGGAATATAAATCATTTTATTATAAAGATACATGCGTGTGTATGTTCATTGTAGCACTATTTACAATAGCTAATACATGAAATCAACCAAAATGCCCATCAATGATAGACTGGGTAAACAAAATGTGGTACCTATATAACATGGAATACTATGCAGCCATAAAAGGAAATGAGATGAAGTCCTCTGCAGGGATATGGATGGAGCTGAAAGCCATTACCCTCAGCAAAGTAATGCAAGAACAGAAAACTAAACATTGCATGTTCTACTTTGAACATGCATGTTCACATTTATAAGCATGAGTGTAACAATGAGAACGCATACACACAGGGAGAGGAACAACACACACTGGGGTCTGTTAGCAGGGGCAGAGAGAGGGAGAGTATCAGGAAAAATAGCGAATGCATGCTAGGCTTAATATATAAGTGATGGGTTGGTAGGTGCAGCAAATTCACCATGGCACACATTTACTTATGTAACAAACCTGCATGTCCTGAATATGTACCCCTGAACTTGACATAAAATAAAATAAAGAATTGGAGAATTTCTCCCTGGAAAGAAAAAAAGGTTAAATGAATCAATGCCCTTCTTCTGAGTGTAATAAGGCTCTGGTAATATCCTTTTCCCTAAAAGGTATGTTTTTGCTTTGAAGAAGGCTCTTGTATGTCACTATGATTACTATTCCTCTATCTCTGCCAGTTTTAAAAATATTTTTTTCTCAGCTTTTTACCATTAGGACTCAGTGGGTTCCTGGATGCCAAATTCATGCAAGTCTGAAGTAAGACAACTGTCCCCATGAGCTTCTTCCCTCACATGAATCCATACTAGGCCTCCACAAATTAGTTAAAATTACTACTGAAGTGTTCATACAAGTTATGGCTCTAGCCACTTCTGCTTCGGGAAGTAGATCTTGACTATGACTCTCTGATGTGACAGTTTCTCTCAATTTTATGGTGATGTTTGACCTGCTTTCTCAGTTTTCTGATGGACTCAAGAAAAGTCATCGATTTTCAATTTGTATAGCTTTTATTATTATTATTATTATTATTATAAAGCCAGGAATGACAACTTCTTTGGCCTTCACATGTTGGTAATAAATCCAAAAGGCCTGTAATGTATTTGTTTTCTCATTTTTTAAAACCAAATATTTGAAGCTATTAAGGATTTCCTTTTCCTCAAAAAGTAAATGCATTAAATATAATCTACTTATTCTACATTCATAAGAAAGATATTTCATTGTATATAATCAGAACTGTAGACCTACAAACATTTGGACTTTATCTGAGGTAAATAATAAGAGATCATACCATTAGTTAAATTAAGGGATAAATTTAGATCATTATTTTTAATTGGTTATTTCTTAAAGCCAACACAACTTTAATTTACAATGTAAACTCAGGAGTGAAAGAGCATTAAGTAACTCATACTCTGTAAAGAAAATTTCAAAATTTAAAATAAAGAATGAGATTTCCCCATATTTTTGTGTTTAATTCATCAATGTTTTAAAAATATTTAAACCAGCCAAGAAGTGTGTTCAGGTTTCTATTTATTTTAAAAGTGACTTACGTATTTTTCTCACAAGGGAGGCTGATTGTAGAGGAGTTTAGAGCCTGCATAGTGGCTCCAAGTTAGCATCACTGTTCCTGGTCCTTCCATCTTTCTGCTTAGTCATATTTAACTTGTGTTTACTTCTTCATGATCAGAATACATGTCTTTCTCAACCATCATATATATGTTCTAGGTAGAAAGGACAAAACAAGAGTTTATGTTGTTCTGTCAAATTATAGAAAGTTTATTCGATAATAAGTCAACTGTTAAAAAGTACCCCTTAAAAATAGAATAAGTATACAATATTAAAAGAAAGCATGGGACTTTACGCAATTGAGAAATCTTGAGAATTTTGCAAATTTTAAAATTTTGATCTGTGCTATCATTTATTAAATCTGTCGAAATTTGCTTCAAAAACACATAGTTGTCAAAATATGTCAGTGCCTTAGAAGAGTGCAATCTATAAGTAAAATAATTCTGAATATTCATCTGAAATAAAGTTTTAAAAGGTTTTGAAAATCTACTGTCTCTCTTATTTCTTGTAATCAACATATTTCTCAACAGGAAATTTCACCATTTGCCATCAAAATGTGTTGTGTTGTCTGAAATTCCACTCAAACTTTCACATAGCAAAATATTTAGACATTCTGAGGAGATGCAAAGTTTGGTAAGCAGAATAAATATGTTTTAATGTTTAATAATTATAAATGATATTTGGAAGATTATAAAGATGTTCTTAGTTCAATTAATAGAGTAAGATTTATATATTTATTAAGGGTGCTGGGTCAGATGGGGTGGCTTCCGCCTGTAACCCCAGTACTTTGGAAGCCCGAGGTGGGAGGATCACTTGAGGTCAGGAGTTCGAGATCAGACTGGCCAACATGGCGAAACCCCATCTCTACTAAAAAATACGAAAATTAGCAGGGCATGGTGGTGCTTGCCTGTAATCCCAGCTACTGAGGAGGCTAAGGCAGGAGAATCGCTTGAACCCGGGACGTTTCAGTGAGCCGAGATCTGGCCACTGCATTCCAGCTTGGTCAACACAGTGAAACTCCGTCTCAAAACAAAACAAAACAAACAAAAGTGCTGGCAACAAATTATAATTCAATATTAAAATTTTTTATGTTGAAAGATGGATGAGAATTAAAACTTTGATTTTTCAACTGAGAAATTCAGTTGAGATATCTGAAATTACTGGAAAGCAAAAGGACATTTTAATGTACTGCAGAGTAGCGTAGGGTAGTGTGTGTATGTATTTCTACTAAATGCAAAACAAAGTATGAGAGAAAAATTCAATAGACTTCTACTTCTAGTTCAGGATGGGAAAAGATGGAGAAGACTAGAAAAGATCTGCATAATGCACAAATCCATGTGATTTCTGAAGGGCAGTGGACTCAATCAGTCTTGATAAACTGATAGCCAGTTAGTGGATCTGCAGATTTCATCTGTGGTATTCTCTTTTAAATGATTTGTGTAGTGACTAAAAAACAGTCAGTAAATTTAAATAAACTTTTTTCTGGTTTAGTAATTGAGGTTGGCCAATGTCTACTATTAATTGTTAACTATTTCCTAATCAATAATCTGTCTTATATTAAACTGCACATACACATGACAAGAAATTTGAGTTACACCCACACATAACTGAATAATATATGTAATGCTTATATAGGCAAGCATATAATATTAAAATCTAGATATAAAAATAAGAAAATGAAACCACAAATTTTAAGTAATGTAACTTGTTCCAAAAAAATGAAATGTGGTTATGCATTGATATGACAATTTTGAATCCGGCCCTCAGGCAGCACCTGAACACTGTGCTTTATTAGCTATCAACAAATTGGCTGCACTGTAAGCTGATGATGGTTTCAGGACAGCAGTGTTAATAACAATGTTCAAAGTGTCAGTCTGGAGGGGAGACATTAATTGACCGTATGAGATTATTAAGCTATAAAAACAATGTTTTATTTTGAGCATCAAAATATGATAGAGCTTCCAATGCTCTTGATGAAGTCATTATTAACACAATATGAAACTGATTTTCACTGAAGGTTTACTGTAGAGAAAATTATGTTCCACCAGGCTTTAAAATTGAGAGGAAAACAGAAAGAGTAAATCTTAAATGCCTTTCTTCCCCACCTTCCTCCTTCACCTAGTTTGCCTGCAGACCTACACAGTTACATTCCCACATACCTCTGGTGTATATCTCTTTGCAGATCATTTATCTTACATTTCTACATTTCCCCTTCCTCTCAATAGATGAGAAAAAGATTGTTAAATCATGGTAGATGAATATGGACCGGATCATCCCATGAACTACATTCAATCATTGATTTTACCTTTTAAAAAATTCTGAATGAAATATGTAATAATTTAATATTCTAAACTTTGTTTTTTCAGGAATTTTTCCATATATTCACCATTCCTTCTAAAACAGTGGCCAGAGGAGTTAGAAAACAAAAGCATGAGAAAGTGTAACTCTTACAGTTGCATTATGTCTGTATGTCTGTATGCCTCCCCAGTTCTGCAAAGATTATGAGAATTTTTTTAGGTCTGTACATAGTTTTAAAATATCCCAAAATAGTCCACATAAATAAATTCATTACCCTAATAATCTGCAAAATAGACATTGTCATCCTCAAGTAATACCAAAGAAATCTTATTTGCCTGCAAGATCTGAATCTGAAAATTCCAAAGCTCAAGTTTACCTAGCTAAAAGGATGTAAGACTGGGGCCTCAATCTAGTCTATCTAATTCTGCAAAGTTTTTTGCTATAAAAGCACTATAGGAAATAAAATGCTGGACTCTATACCTTTAGATAATATTTATGTCACTGAACCTGAAAAGATACTGTTTAACTTTCATGTTCTATTTGTCATATTTCTTTTCTGCTTTTATATGTAATTTAGGTAATAGATACCCAAGATTCAACCTAAATTCCCATCAGTGGTAGACTGAAAAAAGAAAATACAGAACATATACACCATGAATTACTATGTAGCCATAAAAAAGAATGAGATCTGTCCTTTGCAGCAACATGGATGGAACTTAGAGGCCATTATCCTTAGCAAGGTAACACAGGAACAGAAAACTCAATACCGCATATTTTCACTTATCACTGGGAGCTAAATAATGAGAACACATTGACAGAAAGGGCAGCACAACAGACATTGGGGTGTGCTTGAGGGAGGAAGATGAGAGATGGGTGAGGTTCAGGGGGGAAAAAATTGTTGGGTACTATGCTTACTACTCAGGTGACAAAATAATCTGTACATCAAACTGCTGAGTCGAGAATTTACCTAAAGAACAAACCTGCACATATTCCCATGAACCTAAAATAAAAGTTAAAATATTTAAATTAATAATAATAACAACAACTAAAAAGTGTGAAATGTTGTGATAATTACTAAAACGTCAAATAGAGACACCAGGTGAGCATGTTGTTGGAAAAATAGAATGAATAGACTTGCTTGATGCAAGATTGCCCCAAACCTTCAATTTGTGAAAAAAATGTATCATTTGTGAAGTGTAATAAAATGAAGCACATGCAAAAAACGTGAGTCTGATTAATACAATTCATTGTTGCTGAAAGATACCTTGAAATATGAGCTATAATGAGAGGCCCTAGAGGAACTTGGCTTTAAAAAGACATAGGTGCAGTGACATGATGTTAGTTACACAGCCTTTGAAGCCATGTTGTGCGAAACAGCAGTTGGATATTGATGTTGGCTACCAAAACCTAAGGGTAGGCATTTAGATTTTGGTTCAGTAGAAAACCTGAACCATCTATTGATTAAGCTCTCAAAAACTGCTAAATGAAAGATGTCTCCCACAGTGGAAATGTTAAGCTAGGGTCACAATTCAAATAATGTAAATATGGATTTAACAGCCTTCCAAGATGCTTTGCCAACTTAAAGTGTTAGGCAGGTACCTTTTAAAACACTATACATTTGAATTACCTGTAACCACTTTTATTATTTCTGAGAGGGAATTTTGTGTGTGCGCTCCCTCTGTCATCATATGGAGTTATTTTGCCTTTTAGAGTAAAATATAGAAACAAATGCACATCACAATATGATGTGGCAAACGTTACCCGGAAGCCTTAGTAATGTTGATGCGACGGTATTAGTATGCACAGAGTATGCAACTCGCAGCTCTGCTATGTGCACTTGTTCTTTTGCTTTCTCTCGTGTGTTCTGCTGCACATATTTTAAGAGAGTTTAATGTGGGTGTTCCAATTCAATCCCATTAGAGTACTATGTATATTATTGTTACCAAATCTTGCCTTCATAATCATTCCTATGTATGTGGTCTGTTGAAAAACAACCATTTGTATCTTTAGGAGGATGAATGGGAAGTCACAGATCTAGAACAATAATCAACTTGAACTCATGCTGCTAGCACAGGTATGGATTTTTAATATAATCTCAGGCAGGGAAGTGCTTGCAGGCATGTTTTCTCAGTCGGGAGCTGAGGAGAGCATATGCACGATGGCAGACACAAGGTACTAGCCTTTGGCTGGCTGAAAGATGAAGTCATTATAAACCTGGATTTTAAACCAAAATGTAGAGCTGGCTGCTGTCTGGACTTACCTGAAATATACACTATGTTCTAAAAAGAAGACTAAGAGTCACAAAAGTAAAACAAATAAATTAGAAAGTTGGCATTTTATATTATCATTTCTCTGTAATAAGTTATAATTGATATTCCAAAAATGTACTTTGCTTTGAATTCAAATTGTTTATTTTCAACAATTAGTGCATTCATCTCTGCATACACCTAAAGAAGATAAATCAATAAATAAAAGAATAAAAATTAATACCCTATATACTAAACACTTGACTTCTTAGTCCTGATTTATCTTTTATTATGAAGACCAGAAGCAGAACGTTATTCTATTTTACCCAAAAATTATATGATCTTTAGAAACTCATTGTCAACAACCATCTATGTGTGTGTGTGTGTCTGTATGAGTATATATATATCTATATATATATCTATATACTCCTATTAAAATATATATATCTCTTCAGCACAACCATATAATTCTGGAAACTGCCTAAAGTTTTTAGACATCTGCATTGAGACCCATAAAATTACTTCAAAAACAGGGTGTTCTCAAAATATGTTAATTGATATTTGGAGAAGGAGCCAGTGAAAAATTTCTCATTATGTCCACCAAAACAAGTAGTACTAACAGATTTATCTGCACCATAAGATACCAATTAGCAAGCTTATATTTTAAATAGTAAAATTACATGCTTAATTTTAATATATATACACAAACATATGTATATGTAGATATTTTTCCATTCTAATTCAGAGATGCAAAATAAAAGTCATTTATACCATCAAAAATCACTGAAATTATTGTGAATTCAAAATTTGTATTTATTTTTTAAGAACAAGGATTACAAAGCTATTTGTTAACAGCTGAACTACAACTGTATCTCCTTTTGTCAAAATCTATTCTTTACTTCCTGTTTACATTGTCAAATTGTCAAATGACATTTTAAAAAACTAAATGATCTCTTATTCACACTAAAATTCTACTCATATAACTTTCTGTTGCAAATTAAAATAATCACAATGTAAGAAAAAAATCACAGCAAAAAATAAGTGAGGCTAATTTTGTAACATTGAAACTCTTAAACAAATAAGTCATAAGATTGTATGAGAATAGTTTAATAGTATCATTAGGAATGTTGTTCTATTTTCACAGGCTCAAAACAAACATAACCAGACCTGATGATGTGGAGGAAGATGGTAATCATAGGTACCAAGTAATAAATGTATAGATTCTATGATTATCCAAGGTTAGTCATATCAATTATTTAATCCTCACTGTAGCTCTTAAAAGGACTACTGACAATACCTAGTATACAATAGAACCACATAAATGTTACTGACTCATTATTATAGAATTACAATATTGAATATTATAATTATAGAAATAGAATAGAATATAGACATAGAATATTATAAGTTATAGAATTGCTATGTTCCAGGTAAAATAACTAGCGTTAAAAATGTGCCCAATACAGTGTAGGGAGTTTGGAATCATGGCTTGGAACTGTAATTTCCTCATTTCAATGCTTTTTTTTTTTTTTTCACTCAATCTTGTATTCCTATAACTTGAAATAATAACTCCTATTAAAATTCTACTTCATTCTCTTTACGTTAAACCTAATTGAAGGCCAAAAGAGAAAGTTGAAATAGCAAAGATGACATAATTTCTTTGGCTTTTGATACAATATTGTTCACAGCTCAAAGTAACAACTAACCTCATGGTATTGTGCAATATTTTAGCCACTGCTTTGAGCTTACTGTGAGCCTGGAGCCTGGAGGAAGAATTTTCTTTTTGTAGAATCTATCTATTTGACTCCACTCCAAATAACATTGAGTCAAAATGCTGCTTTAGAGAAATAACATGAAATATAAGATCTTATTTTTATCAACACTACCTTTCTACTTTTCTAAAGCGATTAAAATGTCTTTTGAATGCTTGCCAAATTCTATGTCTAACAAGATATTCTTAATTTTCACATCTAGAATGAATCTCATTTTTCTGCCCTCAACTCTTCTACAGCAATTACAGTGAACTCTTGGAGGCATCTGCACTAAGACAACGGAAGCTTTATGAAATATTCTATAGCAGTGTGATACTATAACTTACTTTGTCTGTCAGGATCATTCTTTTATTTCTCATAGACCCTTGCACTTGGAAGAAATAAAACGGTCTGAGTCATTAATTTCTATGCCCAAATAAAGAGTTTCTCAGCAGAGTGCACATGCGCTATTTAAACTGGAGTGGCAGTAAGACAGTCATTAATTATCTAGAAATGAAGCTTATGAATGTGAAAATTGTATTCGTGGGAGTACAAATCCTCTGACAGGGGCTGGCAAAAAGCTGGACAATGACATATTAGCACTACGCAGCAAAAAAATTCAGTGTTATTTCACGCAGTCAGGGACTTTAGGCCATAGGTTAGCCATTCAAGATAATCTTGGATCTTGGGGTGGCAATGGTACATGTATAATGCATTTCATCTCTGTCTATCTGATCAAAAACCATGAGAAGTGTTAGCTATAGATATATGAGCTTAAAGATGAGATTCAAAATACAGCAAACAAAACCAAAAACACAAACACTCTTGGTCACCGTTCTACTGAATTCATGGATAGGGTATATTTTATACCCTGAATTCACGGATAGGTTATATTTTATACCCTGAATTCATGAATAGGGTATATTTACTCATGATAGGGTATAAGTTATCATTTAGGATAGTTGTCTAAACCAAAATTTGTAATACTTTCTGTTATTTTATTAGCACTTAACATATATTCATTCATTTAATATTCAAAACAACCACACGAGCTAGGTATCTAATAAAATTCACATTTGAAAGATGAGGACAATTAAAGCAGAGAACAGTGAAATTACTTTCCAGAGCTGAAATTTGAACTCAGTTAGTCCGGCTCCAGAATCTATTCTTAACACCACACATGGATATATATCATCGTTATAATATTATTGCTGCTATAGGCCTGAACTGAAGTTCTCTGGGGCTGACATTTACCTTAAGTAATCTTTTGTGTTCAGCAAATCATCAGTTCTAAGCACTGAACATTATGAGTCCTCTGATAAAAAAGGTAATGTCGAAAGTCAGTAGTAAGGGAAAATTAACCTCTAAAAAAAGGCAACTTAGCTATATCTAAGAACTCCTTTGTTTTTCGGTTTCATTTTTTCTCTACTTATATAATAAGACTGGGCAGAATTTCTTTTGAAAACTTGGTTAGTTACAGCCCAAAACTCTTCTAGGTCAATCTACTACTAATTTTTTACACAATTTTTTATTTAATTTAGCTGACAGAGGCCTTTAAAGAATATACAAATGTAATGAATATTTCATAAATATATGATTTATTAAGACTTCTCTGCCTTCACTTCAAAAATTATCCACCCTTTGGAAAGCAAATACACAAAAACTACCTGCTGGTATAGTAACTAAACCAAATCCCCTGAAAGCAAACCTGGATTCCATAATAACTTCTGGGCCCCATACACCGTGGAAAGACAGTTAGTCAAGGTTCTATTAACTTATAAAAAAGTGTTGTTTGAAGACACTAAGTTGTAACATGTTGGTAACTGGCAATATGTAACTAATACATTACTTGTATGAAAAGTTATTCTCTGTGACTTTGTCTACTCATTTGAAAAATAGGAACAATATTACTTGTTCATAGGTATGCTACTGTAAAATTATTAATGATTTAATTTTTATGACCTCTATATCTTTTTATATAAAAATAAAATTGATTTAAGGTCTAGAGGTAAAGAAAATGCTTATAACAGTTCCTTAAGGTACCTTAACAATACTGCCAATTCCTTTTCAAATATTGGCTATAACTGGTTACTTCTCCACACTTGGAAACTACACTTCAGTGTATTCATCCATTTTATTTATGAATAGAGTTGTCTCCAGATGAACACCTTTTACCTTTACTAAAATATTAATATTATTTCATGGTCTTAGTTACCTATAGTAAGTTAAGGCATAATTTGGCACCATCATTAACTATTATTTGTAGATTATCCACTAGACCAATGCCTTGAAGGGCAACAGAAATACCTAAAGCACAAATAACAATGAATAATTGTAATCTACTTATTCTTCTTTGTGTGACTGATTTAATATCTGTCTTATTCTCAGATCGTATTGCATATTACTCTTAACAAAATGTGTTTCCTAAAGTATCAAATGATTATTTTATACGATTTACTAAGTATTGATGTAGAGAACCACAAAGTCACTTTTAGGTTCAGATGGTAATAGAGAGCTAAGCTCACTCAATAATCCTATAAGATGTCCAATTTTCTGTCCCATAATCTTCTTTCGGGTGGTTATCTGTTCCCCGTTTCTTACCAAACCAACCCAGTTAGACTGAGCCTGTCCTCTCACCCACTCCATTCTTAGATGCTTGTAGCTGAACTATGCTTAGCTAATCAAAGAACTTACCTTGTCAGCCAATAGTTAGCTCAGAGAGAGCGATTATTGACCTAAATTAAAACAATTTGAGTCAGCGCTATGAGAGGAGCTTCCTTTGTTTCCTTCAGTATTCTGATCTACAGCTCCAAACTAGCAGGTGCCACCATGCAACCACACAAAGAGAACATGCTTGCATGTAACAGGCAAGTGCAAGCAGAGATTAGCAGTCTTGAAAAAGAGAGACTGACTTCTCATATTATATAAATCTCTGAATTTAGACCTCATCAAGGCCTCCTTGGATGTAAAGTCAGACGAACCAATAAAGTACCTGTTTTGTGTAGGCTAACTTTAAATGTGTATCTGGCACTTGGAAGATATTGCAAACTACACTACTGAACGGACACTTTCTACCAAAAGGTAGACATAATAGTGTATCATATTTAAATTTATGTTTTATAATGTTATAAATCAATGTATAACATAAAACTCTGAAAATACTGTGAAATATAAATTCCCATAGAAGCACCATATCTAGTATAATTCAAACTTTTGCTTCATAAAACAGAGAAAAGTCAAATGTGTTGATGTTTATTGGAGACCCTACTGAGTGTTCTTGGTCATTAAAAACACTACATTCTGACAATGTATAATGTTATTAGGTAAATTTACATTTAACATGGTTTTGCTGTCATCATTTCTAATTTTATGCAGCACATTATCTTAGTCATATAATATGTAATATTTATGACTGCACATTCCCATTAAGTCTTGTGTTGATATTAAACAAATTATAAATACTGGCTGAATTAAATAGACTATGAAAATTATACTTTATATAAGACAGAATTTATAATATTGTTTTTGAGACTAAATTTATTTCATATTCTTTGCAATGTAAAATATACTTAATGATTTTATTTAAAATTTGCATATATATTATGCTTCTGTAGTTTTATGCTTACTGTTAAACTAATTTTGTATTTCTTTCCCCCAAACTAGTACTTTAGGTCAATCTGAAAAAATTGGGTTGACTTTTTTTAAGTTAAAAAAATATCAGGGATGCTAAAAGAATCAAATAAATTTTAGATATAACTTGAATATCAAATTTATCATTTGTAGCATTAATATGATTCTTTATAAGGGTGACACTACTTAAAAGCACAAAGAAATGGAAAATAAATCTGAGTTTAAAAAGCATTTTTTTTCCATTTTGTCTGGAGAAGAATATACTAAAATTACACTGCCTTTGAGCAATGGTTCTCAACTTTTAGTTTGCCTAAGAATGTTTTAAAGTACAGATTTCTGGGTTTCACCCCCAGAGGTTTTGATTCCTTAGATCTGAGGTATGGGCCAAGAATTTGCATTCCTAACACGTCTTCAGGTAATTCTGGTACTACACTTCCTGAAAGCACTCTTTGACAACTGTTGTGTTCAAAAGACTTTAGACATAAGCACTAATTGATCTAAAGCCATGAGAAAATAAATGTTCTCCTTACAATCACAGATAACAACATTACAAAAGTGACCTGACACTGGAAGAGAAGAAAAATGAAAAATGTAAAAAAAAATAGAGACCGAGTGTGATCTAATTAGGATTAATATTTTTCATGTTGTGAACAACATTGGATAAGAAAAGAAATCAAATTACAGGCAAAATAAACACACTGATTTAATGCATGCCACATTACTAACATAAAATAAGAAGATGAAATAAAGCTGCATTAGGAAATAGATTATAAACAAGATTTAGGCTTTCTGCTTAGATATTAAAACTGAAATGAGATACTCAGTTACAGTTATTCTATGTTTCTTGATAGGCTTTTTTATAGCACAAATTTGGACAATAAGAGTTTGAGAAGAATAATATTGAAACAAGGAAGATAATTTGATGTGTAATGTGGTATTGTAAAAGAATTGCCAGCCTAACAATTAATATGCACTATAGAGATGGGCTCTGCAGGTGGCAGGATTTTTCCGTTATGTGTGCTCCACTCATGACCTCTTCAAAAAATCTACCACCATAGGGTGTAGCTAATGCCTCACAATGTAGTTTTGACAAAGACCACTACTAACCACTCATGGAAAGCCAATTCATTCTCAGCCACAACAGGTTTCTGTTTGGACGAACGGAGGCAAGATGGTGCACTTCCGGGTTCTTCATCCCCCCTCCCAACTTCCCCCCCCCCAACTTTTCCCGCGGGCGCGAAAATGCAGCCAGCGACCCAGGAAGGTGCAGACCAACTGGGCATGCACCAGGTGACGTCAATCTGAAGAGACCAAGATTTACCTGGTCGCACCTGCGGAACGCCCCTGACATGCCCGTGCCCCGCCTATTGCCCTCCCACTCCTAGAAAAGCCGCTCTCCACCAGTGAGCCACGCGGTCTTCCTCCAGCCCCACTGAAGTCGGGATGCAGGAACCCCGCCCGAGAGCCCCACGAAGGGGGGACTCCGTCGGCCTTCTTTGCCGGAGGCCGACAGACTTCTTCCCCACACCTTAGGTTACCAAAATAAACTTGCAGTTTTGCTCCTACACTTGCCTACCCGCTGGTTCTTTTGTGCCCGCTCGGCTGGTCTTAGAAAAACAAATCAGTTTCTAAAAAGCTATTACAGTTTCTACTGACCAAGGGATCCCTTAAATTTCCAAGAAAGAAAGAGTTCCTTAATGCATCACTTCTCTGGTTATGTATAACACCATTTCAACTCCAGCCCAATTATTCAGCATTTCTTTTCAGTATCACATTGGAATGTTCTGACTTTTCTATTACTTGGTGACACAACTTACTGTTATATTGTATAGGGAAATTTTAACACATCAATTTAAACATTCGTAAATCACTGTAAGAGCTGGGGAAGAAGAACAGTATTTTGCCTCTAGTGGCATTCCAGGTTTATTTGGATCATAATACCTGAGTCAAACCTAGGCTGCCATGTTCTTTTATTCATTAATACATTATTAAATCAACCTAAATTTGATAAGTATCTATTTCCTGCCAGTTTTGATACAGGAAGTGAGTATACATGAATGTGTAAAGATGATGTACTTTTTGACATTAATAAACACATAATTCTGGGGGGGGCAAAAGGTAGGATTGCAGTTTCACAGCCTCCTGTGTTGTTCAGCAGAAACATGTGGCTAATTCTGACCAGTAGGTAATGCTCACAAAAGTTCTGGGTCACGTTTGGATTACGACATTTAACTGCTGTTGCAAAACTCTTCAAAGTCATTTTCTGTTGCTATTAAAACAAATTATTTTGGTATTCCATTTTTGAAAAGGTCAAACCAGTTCTTTTTTTTTTGTGGTTTCCATTTGTAAATTGTGTTTGTGAAAATATTTTAACTTTGGATAGTGAATTACGGAAAAATGGCCTCAATCCAATTTGTCCAACCGTAGCCTCATTTAAGGAGAGAGAACACCAGGAAAATGGGTGAATGAGCCTTCAAGGTTGCATTTTATGATTCATTTTGTTCTGCAGACATTCATTTAGTCCTGCACCTGGACCCTGAATTGGAGTGGAAAACATTGGTGGGTAGAGGTTACTTTTACCTTCAACTCTTTTATAGTCTGAGAAGAAGGATTACTATGTTAATCTTGTTGCTTTGCATAATACTGTTTTCTTTTCCTTACTTTGTGGACAGAAAATGTGTTTTGAGGTGGTGTTCCTGCCCCCTCCCTAAAAAAAATGGTAGTGAAATAAATTTGTAATGCTTTTCTCTTTTTTTAGCGTTCATTGTGGTTATTTCCAAACACAAAGTGAAAGGAAAATATTTCTGTTTTTCTTTTTTCTCGGAGACGGAATTTCGCTCTTCTCACCCAGGCTGGAGAGCAATGGCACGATCTTGGCTCACTGCAACCTCTGCCTCCCAGTTCAAGTGAATATCCTGCCTCAGCCTTCCAAATAGCTTGGATTACAGATGCGTGTCACCACGTTCTTCTAATTTTTGTATTTTTAGTAGAGACGGGGTTTCACTACATTGGCCAGGCTGGTCTTGAACTCCTGACCTCAGAGGATCTGCCTGCCTCAGCCTCCCAAAGTGTTGGGATTACAGGCATGAGCCACCGCACTCGGCCATATTTCTAATATTTTATAATCGTAACTTTACAGAAAGGATACAATTTTTAGGAACTAGATAATCAAAATTTTATAGTATATCACATATAATCCATTATGTAATAATTTAAATACAACACATATAACAGAAGTTTTAAAAATCACTATAAGAATGGTTAATGTAATTAATATAATAAAAAGTTGTGTCAAATATTTAATAATTATTAGTTTATACAGTAAAGACATGACATTAAGTTGGAGTTAGCTCTGCTGACCTAAAAACATGTAATACAAAGTAACATTTCCATGTAAATATTAATATCAGTATTTTATTGAAAATCCTTATTGGCTTCCCATTTTGTACAATATAAGAAACAAAATTGTGAATATGGCTTAAAAAGACCTGAACGGAAACTTTCAGTATTTTCTGCCTTATCTCATAAGACTACTCTTTTTTTTAAACATTTATTTTAAGTTCAGGGATACATGTGCAGGTTTGTTGTATAGGTAAGGTTGTGTCATGGGTGTTTGTTGTAGAGATTATTTCATCACCCACATATAAAGTCTACTACCCATCCGTTAGTTTTTTCTGATCCTCTGCCTCATCCCATCCTCTGCCCTTTAGCAGGTCCCAGTGCCTATTGTTCCCCTCTTTGTGTCCATGTGTTCTCATCGTTTAGTTCCCATTTATAAATGAGAACGTGAGGTATTTGGTTTTCTGTCCCTGCATTAGTTTGCTAAGGATAGTGGCCTCCAGTTTCAATATATCCTGCAAAAGACATAATCACATTCTTTGCCATTCTATATATTTCAGGGTGTATTTCATGGCATATACGTATCATATTTTCTTTATCTAGTCTATCGCTGATGGGCATTTAGGTTGATTCTATGTCTTTGCTATTGTGAATAGTGCTACAATGCACATACGTGTTCATATGCCTTTATGATAGAATGATTTATATTCTTTTGGATACATAGTCAGTAAAGAGATTATTGGATCGAATGCTTGTTCTGTTTTTAGATCTTTGAGAAGCTGTCACACTGTTTCCCACAACGATTGAACTACTTTTTTCTCCCAAAAACAGTGTATTAGTGTTCCTTTATCTCCGCAACCTTGTCAGCCTCTATTATTTTTTGACTTTTTCATGGTAGTCATTCTGACTTGGTGTGAGATGGCATCTCATTGTGGTTTTGATTTGCATTTCTCTAATGATCAGTGATCTTGAGTTTTCTTCTTATGCTTCGTGGCTGCATGTATGTCTTTAGAAAAGTGCCCACTTTTTAATGATTTTTTTTTCTAGTAAATGTAAGCTCCTTATAGATGCTGAATGTTATACCTTTGTCAGATGTATAGTTTGCAAATGTTTCTTCTCATTTGGTAGGTGGTCTGTTTACTCTCTCGATGGTTTCTTTTGCTGTGCAGAAGCTCCTTAAATTGATTAGGTCCTATTTATCAATTTTTGCTTTCTTTGCAATTGCTTTTGGCATCTTGTCATGCTATCTTTGCCTTTTCCTATGTCCAGAATGGTATTGCCTGGGTTGTCTTTCAGGGTTTTTATAGTTTTGGGTTTTACCTTTAAATCTTTAATACATCTGGAGTTGATGTTGATATATGGTGTAATGAAGGAGTCTGGTTTACCATTTATTACACAAGGAGTCCTTTTCCCACTGCTTGTTTTTCTCAGCTTTGTCAAAGATCAGATGGTTGTGATGTGCAACCTTATTTCTGGGATATTTATTCTGTTCCATTAGTCTATGTGTCTGTTTTTGTATCAGTAATATGTTGTTTTTGTTACTGTATTCCTACAGTACAGTTTGAAGTCTGGTAGCATTATTCCTCCAGTTTTGTTCTTTGTGCTTAGAATTGCATTGGCTACTTGGGCTCTTTCTTGGTTCCTCATGAAGTTTTAAAAAAAATTATCTAGTTATGTAAAGAGTGTCATTGATACTTTGATAGGAATAGCATTGAGTCTATAAATTGCTTTGGGTCCTAAGGCCATTTTAATGATATTGATTCTTCCTATCAACAAGCATGAAATGATTTTCCATTTGTTTGTTTCATAACTAATTTCTTCAAGAAGTGTTCTGTAGTTCCTATTGCAGAGTTTTTTCACCTCCCTTGTTAGCTGCATTCCTGGTATTTTATTAGTTTTGCAGCAATTGTTAATGAGATTGTGTTTCTGATTTGGCTCTTAGCTTGACTGTTGTTGGTGTATATAGATATGCTAGTAAATTTTGTACATTGATTTTGTGTCCTGAGACTTCACTGAAGCCTTCTCTTGCCACTCCTATTCAACATAGTGTAGAAGTCCTGACCAGAGCAATCAGGCAAGAGAAATAAATACAGGTCATCCAAATAGGAAGAGAAGAAGTCAAATTATCCCAGTATGATTCTATGTCTTGAAAATCCCTCGGAGACAGGGTCTCTCTCAGCTCCCAGGCTGGAGTGCAGTGGCAGGATCATAGCTCACTGCAACCTCAAACTCCCAGACTCAAGGGTTGCTCCCAACTTTACCTCCAGAAGAGCTGGGACTACAGGCTCTACCCACCACACCCACATAATTTTCAAATTTTTTTAGTAATGTGATCTTGCTTTGATGCCCAGGCTTGTCGCTAACTCCTGGCCACAAGCCAGAATTTCACATGTATTTGTATGTCTCTTTAACTACATAGGCCTTATTTCACTTTTGGAATTACCTCATGATTCCTCCGTCATCAGGAATTTGTCCATGCTATTGAGTAATATGGACATCTTAACAATATTAAGTATTTAAATCCATAAACATAAAATGTCTTCCCATTTATTTTCATTTTTAATTTCCTTCAGCAATGGTTCATAGTTTCCAGTGTACAAGTCATTTGTCTCCTTGGTTAGGTGTATTCCTAATATTTTGGGGTTTTCTTTTCGCTATTTTAAATACAATAGTTTCTCAATTTTTAAAATATTTTTATTGTTAGTGTCCAAAAACATAAGTGACTTTTGAATGTTAATTTTGTATCTGGAAACTTTGCTGGGTCTGCTTTAGTTATAACAGTTTTGGGGGAAGAAAATTTAGGGCATTCTACATATCAAACCATGTCATCTGGAAACAGAGCCAATTTTATTTCTTCCTTTTCTATTTTATTTCTATTTTCTATTTTCTGTTTTACAATAATTGTAAGTCTTAACCAACAACAAGAAAATACTTTGTTAAATGGGAGTGATGAGAGTGAACACTCTTACTTTGTTCTGATCTTATAAGAAAAGGTTTCAGTCTTTCATCATTGATTATATCGAGGTAGTATTTTCTATTCTTAGTTTGTTGAGTGTTTATATCGTGAATGAGTGTTAAATCTTGCCAAATGCTTTTTCTTCATCAACTAAGATAAACTTATACTTGTTTGGTATATTTATGTGTCTCATTCTATTAATGTAGTGTATTACATTGATTGACTTTTACATGTTGAAACATTCTTACATTATAAGAGTAACTCTCACTTGTTTCAATATATATTACTTCAAATATGCTATTGAATTCAGTTTCTTCATATTTTATTGAAGATTTTTGCATCAATATCTCTCAGAAATATTGACCTGCAGTTTTCTTGTAGTATCTTTATATGGCTTTGGTATCAAGATAATGCTGATTCCAATGTTTTGGTATCAGGATAATGAGCTTGGTAGTGTTTTCTGTAAATTCTGGCAAGAGTTTCAGTATCGTCAACTCTTCTTTAAATGGTTAGCAGGTATTCAGTGAAGCCATCTGGTCCTGGGCATTTTTTAATTGAAGATGATTTTGATTACTGAGTCAGTCTCTTTACTCATTATTCATCTATATTTTTCATTTGTTCACAATTCAGTCTTGGTAGGTTGTATGTTTCTAGAATTTTATTGATGTCTTGTAGGTTATCCAGTTTTTTGGTATATTAATAATATTACCTTCTAATCCTTTTCATTTCTGTGACATTGGTTGTAATGTTCTCTTTCCCATTTCTTACTTTAGTTACTTTTGTGTTCCCTGTTTTTTTCTTGATTATCCTTGCTAAAGGATTTTTAAAATGTTTTCCAAGCACCAACTTTTTGGTTTTGTTTTGTTTTTCCCTATCATTTGTCTATTCTATGCTCCAATCTGTGTTATTTCTTCTCCTGTCTGCTTTTTGTGTTTTGTTTTATATTTTTATATAATATATATATTTTTTTCCAAGCACCAACTTTTTGGTTTTGTTTTGTTTTTCCCTATCATTTGTCTATTCTATGCTCCAATCTGTGTTATTTCTTCTCCTGTCTGCTT
>NW_012115178.1:70082-115644 GCF_000951035.1 Colobus angolensis palliatus
ATATTTTTTATATTTTAATGTGTTATTATTTTTATAATTCTTTTTGTTTAAGGCTAAGGTAACTTGAGATCTTATTTCTTTATTAATGTACCATTTACAGCTATAAACTTTCCTGTAAGCACTATTTTTGTTGCATTCCATAAGTTTTGGTACATTGTGTTTTCACTCTAATTTTTCTCAAGGTATGTTCTAAAGTTTTCTGTGATGTATTTTAGCCATTGGTCATTAATAGTCAATAATGTCATTTAATTTTCAAACATTTATGAATTTCCATTTTTCTTTGCACTGTTGATTTCTAGTTTTATTTTATTTTTGCTTAAAAAGATACTTTGTATGATTCCAATATTCCTGAATTTGTTAAAACTTGTTTTGTGGTCTACCATGCAGGCGATTCTGGAGAATATGTGTTCTCCGGAACATGTACTTTATGTACACTTAAGAAGAATATATATTTTGCTTTTGGGGTAGAGTGTTCTATGTATGCCTGTTAGACCCAATTAGTTTATAATGTTGTTCAAATTCACTACTTCCTTATTTATCTTCTGTCTGGTTGTTCTATACATTATTTATGGGATATTGAGGTTACCTATCATTATTGTGTTGTTATATTTCTCTCTTCAATCTTATCAAAGTTTATTTCATATATTTAGAAAGTTTGAGGTTTCATATGTAGTTATAATTGTTAACACTCATTATTATAAAATGTCTTCATTTGTCTCTTGTAATAGTTTTGATTTTAAAGTCTATTTTGTCTGAGATTAGTATAGATACTATTGCTATCTTTTGGTTACCACTTGCATGGATCATCTTTTTTCATCCTTTTTGTTTCAGTCTATGTTTGCCCTTAGACCTAAAGTGAATCTCCTGCCCATAGTTGTACCCTCTGTTTTCATCCATTTAGTGAATTTTTTTTATAAAGGAGCTTAATTTAGATTTAAAGTAATTACTGATGGAAAAAACTTATTATTGCAATTTGCTAATTGGTTTCTATATATCTTGTGTCTTTTATTATCCCTCCTTCCTTCTCTCACTTTCTTGTATTGAGTTTCATTGATTTATTTCTAATAATATGATTTGATTGCCTTATCATTTCCTTCTGACTATATTCTATAACAAATTTATTGTGGTTATCATCACAGTTACATAAAATCTGTTAACAATATAACATTGTATTTGACACTGATAACCACTTAACTTCAATTCCATCCAAAAGCTGTACTCCCTTACATCTCCACCCTCATGTTATCTTATTAATGTAACAAATTATATCTGTATGTATTGCATACCCATTTACCTAGACTTAGACTTTATTTTTTATAATTTTTATTATTTCAATACTGTGTATCAAAATTACAAAAGTACAGTTCGTTATATTTGTCCATGTATTTTCCTTTAGTGGAGAACCATTTTTTAATAATAGCTTCATGAAGTGGTCTCTTGTCCTTTCGCTTCAACTTGAGGAACTCCGTTTAGTGTTTATTTTACAGCCAGTGTAATGGTCTTTAACTCCCTCAATTTTGTTCATCTGGAAAAGTTTTAATTTCTACTTCATATTTGAAAGACAGTTTTGCCAGATATAATATTTCATGTTTTTTATTTTTATTTTTATCTTTGCAGGAACATAATAAGTGTATATATTTATCTATATGTGTATATATATTTGCAGGAACATAATAGTTGTATATACTTCTGGGGTGCATGAGATATTTTGATATAGGCATGCAGTGTGAAATAAGCAAAGCATGGAGAATTGGGTATTCATCTCTTTAAGCATTTATCCTTTGAGTTACAATCCAATTACATTCTTTAAGTGATTTTTAAAATATACAATTAAGTTATTATTGACTATAGTCACTTTGTTGTGCTATTAAATAGTAGCTATTATTCATTCTTTCTATTTTATTTTTGAGCCATAACCCATCCTTACCTTCCCCACAACACCCCACCACCTTTGCCAGCCTCTGGTAACCATCCTTCTACTCTCTATGTCCATGAGTTCAATTGATTTGATTTTTAGATCACACAAATAAGAGAACATGCAATGTCTTTCTGTGCCTGGGCTTATTCCACTTAACCTAATGATCTTCACTGCCATCCATGTTGCTGCAAATGAAAGGATCTCATTTTTTATGGTTGAATATTACTCCGTTGTGTATATGTACCACATTTTCTTTATCCATTCATCTGTTGATGGACACTTAGGTTGCTCCCAAATCTTAGCTACTGTAAATAGTGCTGCAACAAATATAGGAATGCAGATATCTCTTTAATGTACTGATTTCCTTTTCTTTGGGTATATACCCAGCAGTGAATCATATGGTCGTATGAGTTTTCAGAAAACTCAAAGTTTGGTTTTTCAAGAAATTTGCAATCTGTTCTCCATTGTGGTTGTACTAACTGACATTACATTACCAACAGTGTATGATTTTTTTCCTTTTCTTTGCATCTTCACCAGCATGTGTTATTGCTTGTCTTTTGGATATAAGCCATTTTAACTTGGGTGACATGATTTCTCATTGTAGTTTTTATTTGCATTTCTCTGACAATCAATGATGTTGAGCAGTTTTTCATATGCCTGTGTGCCATTTGTATGTCTTCTTTTGAGAAGCATCCATTCAAATCTTTTGCTCATCTTTTAATCAAATTATTAGCTCTTTTCCTATAGAGTTGTTGGAGCACCTTATATATTCTGATTATTAATGCCTTGACAGAGTGGTAGTTTGCAAATATTGCCTTTAATTTTGTGGGTTGCCTCTTCAGTTTGTTGACTGTATCATTTGCTGTGCAGAAGTTTTTTTAACTTCATGTGATCCCATTTAACCATCTTTGATTTGGTTGCTTGTGCTTGTGGGGTATTACTCATGAAATCTTTGCCCAGACCAATGTCCTGAAGATTTCTGATAATGTTTTCTTATAGTAGTTTCATAGTTTGTGGTCTTAGATTTAAGTGTTTTATCCACTTTAATTTGATTTTATATATGGTAAGCGATGGGAGGTCTAGTTTCATTCTTTTGCATGTGGATATTCAGTTTTCCCAGCACCATTTTTTAACAAAACTGTCTTTTCTCCAGTGCATGTTCTTGGCACTTTTGTCAAAAATAAGTTCACTCTAAGTGTGTGGATTTGCCTCTGCATTCTCTATTCTGCTCCATTGGTTTATGTGTCTGTTTTTATGCCAGTACCATGCTGTCTTGGTTACTAAAGCTCTATTAATGTAATTTAAAGTCAGATAATGTGATTCTACCAGTTTCTCCAAATCTATGAACATACAATTTTTTTTTCATTTTTTATGTCTTCTTCAATTTTTTTCATCAGTTTCTTATATTTTTCGTTTTAGAAATATTTCACTTGTTGGTTAATTACCAGGTTTTTAATATTATGTCTGGCTATAATAAATAGAATTACTTTACTTATTTATTTTTTACATTGTTTACTATTGGGATATAAAAATGCTACTAACTTTATTTTTGTTTGACTTTAAGTTCTGGGACATATGTGCAGAATATGAGGGTTTGTTACATAGGTGTACATGTACCATTGTAGTTTGCTGCACCTATGAACCTGTCATCTAGGTTTTAAACTCTGCATGCGTTAGGTATTTGTCCAAATGTTCTCCTTCCTCTTGCCCCCCACCCCCTGATAGGCCCAAGTGTGTGATGTTCCCCTTCCTGTGTCCATGTGTTCTCACTGTTCACCTCCCACTTATGAGTGAGACCATGTGGTGTTTGGTTTTCTGTTCCTGTGTGTTTGCAGAGAATGATGGTTTCCAGCTTCACCCATGTCCTCAAAAGGACATGAACTCATTTTTTTTTTTATGGATGCATGGTATTCCATGGTGTATATGTGCCAAAGTTTCTTTATCCAGTCTATCATTGATGGGCATTTGGTTTGGTTCAACGTCTTTGCTATTGTAAATAGTGCTTCAATAAACATATGTGTGCACGTGTTTTTATAGTAGAATGATTTATAATCCTTTGGGTATATACAGAGTAATGGAATTGCTGAGTCAAATGGTGTTTCTGGTTCTAGATCCTTGAGGAATCACCACACTGTCTTCCACAGTGGTTGAGCTACTGATTTTTTTATGTTCACTTTGAATCCCACAACTTTACTGACTTTATTTATCAGTTCTAATAGTTCTTCTGTGGAGTCGTCAGCTTTTACTAATATGAGATTATATCATCAGCAAACAAGGATAATATGATTTTTTCTTTTCTAATTAGGATGTCCTTTATATTTTTCTATTGTCTGATTGCTCTAGCTTGGACTTCCAGTACTACTTTGAATAACAGTGGTGAGAGTAGACATCCTTGCTGTGTTCCAGATTTTAGAGGAAAAGCTTTCTCCATTGAGTATGATACTAGCTGTGGATCTGTCATATATGGCTTTTTATATGTTGAGGTATATTCCTTCTATCACCAGTCTTTTTAGCATTTTTTATCACGAAACGATGTTCAATTTTATCAAATGCTTTTTCAGCATCATTTGAATGATACAATGGTTTGTACCCTTCATTCTGTTGATATAATGTGTCATGCTGATTTGTGTAGGTTCAACCTATACTTGCGTCCCTGCAATAAATCCCACCTGGTGATTATGAATGCTCTTTCTAATGTATTGTTGCATTAGGTTTGCTAGTACTATGTTGAGGATTTTTGCATTAATATTCTTGAGAGACGTTGGCCTGTGGTTTTCTTCTTTTAATTTGTCTTTGTCTAGTTTTGGTATCAGGGTAATACTGGACTCACAGAATGTGCTTGGAAGTATGATCTCCTTCTTTATTTTTTGGAATAGTTTGGAAAAGGATTGGTATCAGTTTTTCTTTAAATATTTGGTAGAATTCTGCAGTGAAGCTATTAGGTCCAGGTCTTTCTTTACAGAAATAATTTTTATTACAGCTTTGATCTTGTTACTTATTGGTTCAGGTTTTAGATTTCTTCCTGGTTCGATCTTGGAAGTTGTTTATGTACAGGAATTGGTCCATTTACTCTACATTTTCTAATTTATTGGCACACAGTTGCTCATAGTAGTCACTAATGATCCTTTGAATTTCTGAAGTATCAGACGTAACATTTCCTTTTTCATTTCTGATTTTATTTATTTGGATCTTCTCTTTCATTATTAGTCTGGCTGAAGGTTTGTCAAATTTTGTTTAACTTTTCAAATAATAACTTTTTGTTTCATTGATCTTTTGTATGTTTTATTCATTTCAATTTTATTTATTTATGCGCTGATCTTTATTATTTATTTTCTTCTACTCATTTTGGATTTGGTTTGCTCTCGCTTCTCCAGGTCTTTAAGATGCATTCTTAGATTGTTTATTTGAATGCTTTCTTCTTTTTTTAATGTAGTCACTTATAACTGTAAACTTCACTCTTGGTACTGCTTTTTCTGATTCTATAGGTCTTGGTATGTTATGTATTCATTATCACTTGTTTCAAGAAATTTATCAACTGTCTCCTCAATTTCCTCACTGACCCACTGGTCATTTAGCAGTATATTGTTTAATTTCCATGTATTTGTGTAGTTTTCAAAATTCCTCCTGCTATTAGTTTCTAGTTCTATTCCACTGTGGTCAGAGAAGATGCATGGTATTATTTCAATTTTTCTGAGTGTTTTAAGACTTGTTTTGTGATCTAATATATGGTCTATCTTTGAAAATAATCAATTACCAAACAAAACAATGTGTATTTTGCAGCTCTTAGATGAAATGATCTGTAAATATCTATTAGGTGTATTTGGTCTACAATGCAGATTAAGTATGATATTCCTTTGTTGATTTTTGGTCTGGAATAGCTGTACAATGCTGAAAGTAGGGTGTTGATGTCTTCACTTATTATTGTATTGAGGCCTATCTCTCTCTATAGGCCTGATAATATTCCTTTATATATCTGGGTGCTCCAGTGTTGGGTGCATATATATCTAAAATTGTTATATCCTCTTACTGAATTGACTCCTTTATCATTAGATAGTGATTTCCTTGTCTCCTCTTATAGTTTTGTTCTTGAAATCCATTTTGTCTTATGTTAGTGTAGTGACTAATGCTCCTTTGGAGTTTCCATTGGCATGGAATATCTTTTTTTTCCATTTTTTGCTTTTAGTCTATGTGTGTCTTTAAAGTTGAAATGAATTTCTTGTAGACAACAGATTAATGGGCACTGTTACTTCTTTCTTTAATCCAATCATCCTGTCTATGTCTTTTGATTGGACAGTTTAGTTTATTTACAATTAATATTATTATTGATAAGTTATATATATATTACTACCATTTTGTTGTTTCCTGGTTATTTTGTGATCTTATTTTCCTTCTTTCTTTTATTCCTGTCTTTCTCTAGTGGAGATGATTTTCTCTAGTAGTATAATTTAGTTTCTGACTTTCTTATTTTTTGTGTATTCATTGTATATTTTTTGGTTTGAGGTTACCATGAGGCTTGTTGATACTATTTTATAACCCATTATTTTAACCTAATAACAACGAAATCTTATTTGCATAAACAAACAAGCAAAAAGCAAACTAATAAACACTCACCTTACCTTGCATTCCCAGTTTTTAACTTTTTGCTTCTTTTTATATCTTATTTCACTATGTCTTAAAAGGTTGTCATAGTTTTCTTTATTATTGTTGGTTCATTGTTTCCCCTTTCTACTTATGATAAGAGTAGTTTGCACACACAGTTACAGTGTTATAACATTCTGTGTATTTTTTGTTTCCTTACTATTACCAGTAACTTTTGTACCTTTGGGTGATTATTTATTTCTCACTAATGTCCTTTTCTTTCTGATTGAAGTACTCCCTTTAGCATTTCTTATAGGAGAGGTCTGGTATTGATGAAATTCCTTAACTTTCATTTGTCTGTGAAAGTCTTTATTTCTCCTTTATGTTTGAAGAATATTTTCAATGGATATACTATTATAGGGTAAAAGTTTTGTGTTTTTTTTTTCCTTTAGCACTTTAAATATGTCATGTCACTCTCCCTGGCTTGTCAGGTTTCCACTGAAAAGTCTGCTGCCATACATATTAGAGCTCCACTGTATGTTATTTGTTTTTATTCTCTTGATGTTTTTAGTATCCTGTCTTTATCCTTGATCCTTGGCAGTTTGATTATGAAATACCTTGAGGTAGTCTTCTTTGGGTTAAATCTTCATTGTACTCTATAACCTTCTAGTGCTTGGATATTGTATTTATTCTAGGTGTGGGAAGTTCTCTCCTATCATCCCTTTGAATAAACTTTCTATCTCTGTCCCTTTCTCTGCCTCATCTTATGGCCAATAAGTCTTAATTTGCCCTTTTGAATCTATTTTTTAGATCCTGTAGGAATCCTTCATTATTTTTTATTTTTTTGTCTCTTCTGACTCTGTATTTTCAAATAGCCTGTCTTTAAACTCACTAATTCTTTCTTCTGTTTGATCCATTCTGCTATTAAAGGACTCATGCACTCTTTGATATGACAATAACATTTTTCGCCTCCAGAATTTCTGCTTAATTCTCTTTAATTATTTCAATCTCTTTGTTAAATTTATCTGATAGAATTCTGAATTCCTTCTCTGTGTTATTTTTAATTTCTTTGAGTTTCCTCAACACAACTATTTTGAATACTCTGTCTGAAAGGTCACATGTCTCTGTTTCTCCAGGACTTCCATTTGATATGGTAATGTTTTCCTGGATGTTGTTTATGCTCATAGATGTTTTTCCATGTCTGGGTATTGAAGAGTTGGGTATCTATGTTTATTGTAGCCATCCCTCTTGGGAAGGTTTTTCAGATATTTGAAAGGATTTGGGTGTTACGATCTAAGTTGTTTCTGTTTTAGAGGGCACTCCACATCCAGTAATACTGTGGTTCCTGCAGACTCATAGAAGTATTGCCTTGTTGGTCTTGGACAAGATCTGGAAGAATTCTCTAGATTACCAAGCAGTCTCTCTTCCCTTAATTTCCCCCAAACATACAGAGTCTCTCTCTCTCTCTCTCTCTCTCTCTCTCTTTCTCTCTGTTGAGCCACACAAAGCTGGGAGTGGAGAGACACAGTAACCCTGTGGCCCCTACCTCTATGACTGTGCTGGGTCAGACCTGAAGCCAGCACAGCACTGGATCTCACCCCAAACCTACTACAACCACTCCCTGGCTACTGCCTATTTTGCTCAAGGTATTGGTGCTCTACAATCATCAGGTGGCAAAGCTATCCAGACCTGAGTTCTTCTCTTTAGAGTGGCAAGGTCTCCCAGGTACCAGATGAGTCTGTAAGTGCTATCAAAGAGCTAGGGACCAGAGTCAAAAACCTTAGAAGTCTACCTGGTATTCTACTTGATTGCAGTTGACCTGGCACTCAGACCACAAGATGCAGTCCTTCCTACTCTTACCTCCCCTTCCAAAGGCAGAGGAGCCTCACTCCATAGCCACTGGTAATTTGGCCATGAGGAGTGCTGCCAGACTACCACAGATGTTACCTTATGGCTCAAGGTATCTTAAGTCAGTTTGTTGTGAGTGCCGCCTGCCTTAGGACTCACCCTTTAAGGCAGTGAGTTCCCCTCTGTCTTAGGGTAGGCCCAGAAATGCATCCAAAAGTACAGCCCTGGAAACTGGGACTCCAAAAGCCTTCTTGTTGCTCTACTCCACTGTGGTAGTGTTGGTACCTAAGGTTCAAGACAAAGTCCCCTTTAATTCTCTCCCTGCTTTTCTCAAGAAGGAAGAGTTTTGCCTCATAGCCACCACCACTGGTAATGTGCTGAGTCTCGCCTGCAGCCGCCAAGTCTCAGTGACTCAACAAGGACTTTGATGTAGTACTTGGGTGTCACTGGTAGTTATTCAGTGTCCAAGGGCAATGGAAGAAGTCTCTTTCGGAGCTGTGAGTGATCCAGCTTGGGGTTAGGGAAGGGGTGATGCCAATACCCTCTTGGCTGCCCCAGCTGGTATCTCAGGTTAAATGTTCCCTCCGTGGGTGGGTGTCAGCTGAGTTGGGTCAGGTTTTTCTTTTTGCTCTAACAGAAGAACACTGAGTTAAATGCCTCACAACTGTTGTATTCTCCCTCCTCCAGCATCCAGGGATGCTCTTTGAACCACATGGCTGCTTCCAGGGGTGGGTGAGGGGTTGCTTCCATTGATGACTCGGGACTTCCATCTCTTCAGTGTCTCTTTCAGCAATGTGAAGTTAAAACCAGGTACTACGGTTTTTCACATGATTTTTGTTTCTTATAAAGGTGTTTTTTTTCTGTGTAGATAGTTGCTAATTTGGTGTCCTTGTGGAGGGGGGATAATTGGTGGAGATTTCTATCCTGTCATCTTGCTCCACCTCCCTCCAGATACAATATTTTTGGTTGACAGGTTGTTTCTTTCAGCACTTATAATATATTATCCCACTTGCTTTGATTTGCAAAGTTTTGCTGATAAACCTGATAATATTATGAGAACATTTTTGTATGCAAAAAAATCACTTTTGCTGTTTTTAAGGTTATCATTTTGTCTTTAACTTTAGACAGTTTGATTACAATTTGTCTTATTTGTTTCTCTTTGAATTTATTCTACTTTGAGTATGTTGAGTTTCTTTAATCAATATGTTCATTTTTTTCCCTCAGATATAGGAAGATTTTAACATATAGGAACTTTGTTCCTCTCTTTTCTTCTGAATTAATGTGTATGTTCATTAACTTGAGAGTATGCCACAAATTTCTTATGTTTCCTTTAATTTTCTTATTTTGTAGTTGCTCTTCTGACTCAAGGATTTCAAATAACCTATCTTCAAGTTCAGACATTCTTTCTTCTGCCTGATCAAGTTATTTTTGAATGTCTCTAATGTGTTTTTCAGATTCAGCATTTTTGTTTGGTTCTTTATAGTTTTAATATTTTGTTGATATTCTCATTTTACTCATGCATCATTTTGTGAATTTTGTAATTATCTGTGTTCTATTTTAGAAAATTGGGCATATTTATATTATTGTACATATTTGTCAGACAGTTTCCAGATCTTCATTTCTTTAGGGTTAGTTTCTGAAGTTTTACTTTGTTTATTTGATGGGGCCATGTTTTCTTGGTTTTCTTTTGTTTTGCTTTTTGGTGTGACTTGTAATATTTTGCTGAGATATGGGAATTTAAGAAAACTACTACTTCTTCCAGTTCTTGTGTATGAGTTTGTGCAGGGAAAGACCTTCACCAACTAATCCAACTGGAGATTTTAGGACCTTTTAAATCTTTTCTGATATTTTGCTCTCCATAGTGTATCCCTGGAGAATTTTAGTTCTAATATGCTACTTGCCTCTATTTTCAATAGCTTCCAGATTCTGGCACTTGTTCTGTCACTGTTTCCAGACAAATAAGAAAGAAATCAGTCCCCCTGGTAGCCCTAAGACAAGCCAGAGCATTGGATACATAGTGTAGTCTTTTGTTTCCATGTAAATGTGGGAGCCCAAGTATGGAAGGTTTGTTTCTGATTGTTCTGCATTATACCATAAAGGGAAGGGGTTGGGGCACAAACGAATGTGACAATTATTTTACCCCTTTCTCTGGAAACTCCTTCTTGGTTTTACAGTGGCCTGGATGTTGTACCTTCTCACATGGTCTTTAGAGTTCTCACAGAGGTATATATTGTTGTTAACTTGCTGTCTCCATAATTTCCTGATCTGCCATCATATCAAAATCTATCCTAGGCACATTTTTTTTAAATCTCCCTCTGGCAGAAGCTGAAAGGAGCAATTTCAATCACTTATGCATTTTGCAGACCTTTGGTCACATCTACCCTTGCACCATCCTATTAGTCAAAGCAAGTCACTTTCCAAGTCAGGCAAGGACGTTTCAGTCAGGTAAGGGAATCATTTCCATTAAATCGGTTGGGGGTGGAAGGCATTGGTTAAGGAAAGACATTTAATATTTCTGAAAAACAAGGTAAGTTTTCAGAGTCTGCCCTCTTGTTGATGAATATTATTTTCCTTCCAATAGCTAAAATATGCACAATTTCCTTTCTATCACAGCATTATGCTTAAAGTCCAGGGTCTTGTAATGTATGCCTAGCCTACATAGGACTTTGATCTAGAAACTTATGAAATTAAAAACTATTAGTTTTTTTTATATTTTTTCCCTCCCCCTTTAACGCACAACACACTAATGGTGCAGCTAGGAAAATATAACTAAAATAAACAACTCCTATTTGGAAAAGGAATGACTGAGACTTGTTTGCAGCAGTTTTGAAATACTGCCAGGTAAATGTCACTGTCAAGTATTGTTATCATACATCCTGTGGATGGAGGATATTTTATAAGTAGGATCTGATTCTGGTGGCTGGGAATGACTCCCTGGTCTGCTATTTTTCTCCAGTTTTTGGCTTTATCTAATGGGGCAAACTTTTTTTTTTGTCATCCTTTTTGGGCAACTTCTGTAGAAGACATTAGAAAATGTACTTTTTAAAAAAAAAAAAAAATTACCGAGCAGCACTTTCCACCTGCTTCCTGTCTGTAAACTATGTAAGTGCAAGAATAAACTTTACATTTGGAGCAATTTTAGTCACTTTGAATTCTGAATAATAAAGCACATAGACATAAAGCTCTATCAAAATCTTTGTGGGTTTTTATGTGAGTGATTCTAGTGTGCATGCACTGAGACAAAAGACATACCTGTAATAGCCCTCGTGATGTACACCTCTTACTGTATTTAATATATGATATTCTGAGATTCCTAAAAGACCTTTCTTCTACCTAAGAGGGACCTTAATTTTTTCAAAGTTCCTAATAAAATGTTTTAAAGCTAGGCCCCTAATTTACTCTTTTCTCTGGGACCGTGTTTTACCGTAGATGCACTGACTTTTGAGTATACTCCCATACTGAATTTTAATTTGAGAGTGTGTTACTAACTGAAGAATTCAGAAATAAGAACCAATTTCATTTTAATTCTCTGTAAATTCTGCTTAAAAACTACTCTGGTTTGTTATTTATTTTATTTTATTTTATTTTATTTTATTTTATTTTCTGAGCTCACCTGCTTTTTCCTGTCTTTACTTGCTTTCTAATTCCAAAGCCACTCTGACATATATGAGGACTTTAACATAATAACACTTCATTTATCTTTGCCAAATTTAGTAATGGTTGACTATTGATGCATAACAAAATACTCCTAGGTTCAGCTGGATGTTAGTTGATCTAAGATGGAATCAGCAAAAAGACATATGTTCTATGTTTCTCTTGTTTTTTTTATACTAACAGCTAGACCCTGCATGTTTTTCTTAGGGTGGTGGCAGAGTTTCAAGAAAGCAACATCAATAGTGAAGGTGTTATAAAGTCTTTTGTCACTTCCTACCTAGTATATTCTACTGACAACAGTAAACCACATGACCAATCCCAAAGATCAAGGGTAGAGAAGTACTCTCTGCTCGCAGCGGTGGGGGCAAAGTCTAACTAAGTATTTCTGAATAGTTATCTAATCAGAAACCAGTTAGTACTTTATTGGTACATATACTTTTTAATAAAAATTTTACTTTGTTCTGTGTCTTCAGTAAATACAAACACTTAAAGACACGCAAAGTTATAACTAGCTCATGTACAAATTTTAAAAAGTGTTTTTTCCTTGTTGGTGGCTATGGTGCATACTTTTCTAATGCGCAAGATTTGGCAAATAAAGTGAGTACAAAATTTTAGGATCTTTTAACTTCTTACTGCTAGATACTCATGGATTAAATACGTTGCACCACTCAGGGTAGTAGTCCCCCCTTACCTGGAGATTTGTCCCAAGATCCTAGTGGATACCTAAAACCATAGTTAGTGCCATATCCTATGTGTAATATACTATGTTTTTTGCTATACATCTATACCTACATACCTATGATAAAATGTATAAATTAGACACAATAAGAGGTTAAAAACAATAACTAATAATAAAGTAGAACAATTATAACAATATGCCAGCATCACTACTATTGTGTTTTGGGGTCATTACTAAGTAAAATAAGAGTTACTTAATCACAAGCATTGTGACATCAGTGCAGTCAATTTGATAATCAAAAGGATCACTGAATAACTAATGGGAAGGTAGTATAGACGGTGAAGATATCCTGGACAAAAAACTAATCACACCCTGGTGGAACAGAGTGTGATGTGAGATTTCATCACACTATCGAGAATGGCACACAATTTAACACTCATGAATTGTTTATTTTTGGAAATTTCTATTTAATATTTTCGGACCATGGTTGACAGGAATTAAAACTGTGAAAAATGAAACCATAGGTAAGGAAAACTACTGTGTAGGTACCTTTTTTATTTAAAAAGTTTATGTCATTCATTTTTAAATACACTTATCAAAGATTTAAGGTATACAACATGATGTTATGGGAGATAGATGATAGATACATGATGATGGATATACATAGATAGATAGATAGATAGATAGATGATAGAATAGATAGATGAGAGATAGTAAAAAGATTACTATAATGTAACAAATTAATATATTTATTACTTCAAACACCATAGGAAATGAAAGCAAATACAGATATAGGCACACTATCTAACAACAGAATTAGAAGTGTATTCTTAATAGCTCATCACTTCCTCGAGTTAAGATGTGTGGTATGTAAATTCATGTGCCATCTTCCTTAAAGCACTTATTTTTGTATGTGCCTGAATCACCAATAACACAGTTCAAAATAGGATCTTTTACATTGAAAGAACATTATGCTTCGTTACTATGGAAACTATCTGCTCTTCCTGAAAAGCTTTCATAGTCCTGGTTTCTCTTTTTCTCCCTGCATGTTTTACCCCTCAAGTTCCTCAGCTGCCACTTTGTGTCTGCCTTTGCTCTGACTTTGATTGAGTGCAGTTTTATGACCTTCATACTCCTAGTATAATCATTTATTTGATCTAAAATTTTGATTTCTTATCCAAGAAAAGAAGTTTAAATAATCAGGTGTCATTTTACTTCTATTATATCTTTAATTTTTAGATGGCAAGTTGTCATAATATAAACAAATCTTATAGATGAATAAATATTTAAGTAAATGAAATTATTTCTAGTCACTGTGCAGATTATATGATCACTTTTCATTTTAATTTAGAGCTATGAGGGAACGTTAATCAGAGGCCTAAGCTCAGTCAACAAGGTTGCTGAAATCCATGATTTTTCCCTAAGGCTTTGGCAACTGATATAAATACTGCCTTAAGTTGTGCCAATGAAGCTCTTAAAGGATTTAAGGCACTCCAAGTATTAACACCTGAGAATGCTTCAGTTGAATGTTGCATCTGTAAAAACACAGCTAACTTGTGAGTAACATGACAGCTACGTGTCCATCAAGATTTTTAGAAAGATCATGAATCTGCTACCCTCCTATCTTGTACAATATTACTAGTCTTTTTGAAATATGTGATTATATTTTGAATTTCAAGTTCCTTTTTAGTTAGAAATTAGTCAATGATATATAAATAGTGAAATATTAGCTAGGCACGGTGGCTCATGCCTGTAATCCCAGCGCTTTAGGAGGCCGAGGCGGGTGGATCACGAGATCAGGAGATCGAGAACATCTTGGCTAACAAGGTGAAACCCTGTTTCTACTAAAAAATACAAAAAAAAAATTAGCTGGGTGTGGTGGCGGGAGCCTGTAGTCCTGGCTACTGGGGAGGCTGAGACAGGAGAAGGGCGTGAACCCAGGAGGCGGAGCTTGCAGTGAGCAGAGATCGTGCCACTGCACTCCAGCCTGGGTGACAGAGCGAGACTCTGTCTCAAAACACACACACACACACACACACACACACACACACACACACACACGCAAATAGTGGAATGTTGATAAAGGTAAGGTAGGGAGTGCCAATAATCCGTATTTAAATAGAGTTGTGTTATGCCTTTTAATTATTTATACACTTTTTTGTATGTTGAATCGTTTGGAACACTACAGACTTTTGATACTTTTGATGATAATTTTATGTGCCAATTTAGCTTGCCTATAGTGCTAAGTTGTTTGGCCAAATACCAATCTAGATGTTTCTGTGAAGATATCTCGTAGAGTGATTAACATTTATAATTACTGTACTTTAAGTAAAAGAGATTATTTTAAATAATGTGATTGAGCATTATCGAATCAAGACTCAAAAGCTAAACCTTAGGTTTCCAGTAAAGGAAATTCTATCTCAAAACTGTAACACAGCAATCCTACCTGACTTTCTAATTTGCTGGCCATGCATATAGATTTCAGACTTATCAGTCCTCACAATGTCATTTGCTAATTTCTTAAAATAAATCTCTTTCTGTATGTATTTTTATCCCATTGCTTCAGTTTTTTGAGAAAACTGATAAAGGAAAATAATTCTGACACTTACTAAAATAATAATGAAGATTTTATTCAAGACTATTGCAATAGAGGTATTAAAACGTGGGAGAGAGATTGGGCTCACCTCTGAACACAACAAGCATAAGTGTAGATTTAAAGCCAAGGATCAGGGTGTGGGGTTGTGTAGGTTGAAATTACCAATAGAAGACATGAAAGGTAGGAGGATTCTTGCTAAGCCTACTTAACCAGATTCTTGCTGAATGCAATCTAGGGTGATCAGAAATCAAGGGTTGAGGATGAGGAATTTAATCGGGTATCAAGGGTGATCAGATATCAAGGGTGAGAAGATTCTCCGCACACTGACTTTAACAGGATTTTTGCTAAAATTCGACATGGTAAGGACAGACAGAGAAGGCCAAAGTCAAAGTCTAGTCCAAAAAAGATCTCACAGGAACCTAAATAAAGTTTGGTCAAGAGAGGGGTTTTGTCAGAACCATGAATAATACAGCGTGTGCTCTTCCCAAAAGATATTTGCTGCTATGCATTTAAAAAACATTAACACATTTCAGACACATTTTCTGGAAAAGCATGAAGCATGACATAAAATATAAATCTTAATTTTTTTTTTTTTTTTTTTTTTTAAGAGATGGGATATCGCTGTGTTGCCCAGGCTGGTCTCAAACTCCTGGGCTCAAGCGATTCTTCTGCCTCAGCCTCCCACAGTGCTGGGATTAGAGGTGTGAGTCACTGTAGCCAGCAATATAAATATTATTTTAACAGTTTGTATGCATGCACTAAGGTTTGAGAAGCCCAACTTTTCTATAAATAATTGGCTAAACATAGAAACATGTTTGGATTCATGGAAATAAAGACTTGCCTAAAATGAGCAGAAATTTAGTGTCTATGAGGGTAAATCTAAGATAATTGTATTCATTTTACAGCAGATTATATTTTAAATATATTGACTGAGTTGTAAACTTACTGTGTAGAATGGTAACCTGTGTTCTTATTATATTAAACAATAAAATTCTATATTATTAAATATTTCTTTAAGTGGCAGCAGCTGGCTTACTGCTACATAAAATGCAATCCCAGCTACACCCATTATTTTGAAACTCCCACAATTTGAACTGAAAATAAAAGCAGAGAAAACTTTATTAGCAAATACACAAAAATGTATTCACTTATAATTATGGCCACATAATTCTAACAAATGGTTTAATTTATATAAAGACCATGTCAGTAAAGGTTGCAGCTATAAATACTTATTTTTGCACTGCTATTTATAACAATGAACAATTTCTACTATCAAGATGAAGAGGTAATAATAGTGTCAAGGGATTCTATTTAAATGAATCTCATAGGCATTAAAAGCGCACATAATAGAAATGACTTTCTCACCTGGTAAATGACTTTCTAGAAGGCCAGTGGTGGCATGAAATTCAATTACTGCAAATCTGTGAGTTTCTTTTCTCTCTCCTAGTTAGTATGTCATTTTTGTTTCCTTGATAATGGAAATTATTTTTAAATCAGTAATAAAAAATATAGATAGCTGATACAAATGAGATAGAATATACCTTATTATATTGCAAATTTGTCGCTATCCTTTGAAGTGATAAAGGTTATTCCCAAGACAACAAATGACGAAAAAGCTTTATGTATGTTTATTATGTTATGTTTTAAAGCAGCAGATGAATAAATGCGTTTTCTGTTAGTCTGATACATTTCTGTGTAGAATCCTAAAAATTTGCTAAAAAATAAGAAGTCTTTATAAGGAATATGCGATAAAGTCGCTGTCTGCAGAATTTAAGGTATGAAACAGACTACTGTGAAACCTCCATTTAAAAAAAAACCTAAAAATTCATTCATCTTTATACTACAAAAAAGTGAATGCATTTAATATGTTAAATGCATTTTACTGTGCTTTGTATTTTATCAGAAAACCCCAGATTGACTGCAAAATGTCTCGTCTGACCACAAATAGAAGTCATGAATGGTCATTCAAAAGAAAATTTTTCATTAGATTTAGGAAAACAGTTCAGGACTACCGCTTAAAGTGTCTGGTCAAGAACTATAAGGTTTACCGTATGGATAATGAAAAACTGTTAATGGTATTTGAATTGGGTTGAGAATGGAGTCACTATCAGACCAATCACTTAGAGAATTAGAAATACTGTAAAACACTCCTTAGGCCTTTTTCTGAAATTGCCTATATGAGTTTCTTACTGTTACCATACCAATTACAAAAGCTCATTGACTGAAAATAGCAACCATTTATAACAGCACAGTTCCGTAACTCAGAAATCTGAAACAGATCTCACCAAAATCAAGATTATCACAGGGCCGAATCCTTACTGGAGGTTCTGAGAAAGAACAACTCTTTTAGGTTGTTAGTTAAATTCAGCCCTTTACATTTATAAGACTGTGGTCTCCGTTTCCTCACTTTCTGTCAATCAGAAACCGCATTCACAAGAAGCTTCTTTCAGGTCTTTGCACATGGGCTCTGCATTACAGAGGCATGTGAAATCCTTTTCATGCATGGAATCTTCTTGACTTTTCATTCTACAGCAAACACTTCCAAAGAAAGTCTAACTGACTTGAAGACCAAGGAAATTTTATTCCATGAATTTAATATGAAGAATAAAGAAAAATTCTAGTGTTCATGGTTATAAAACCACTCAACTGGGTAAGTTAAATATGTATGAAACACAAATACTGTTATAATAGGTATTTTAAAACATCTAGCCATATGCTGAACTTGGTCTCAATGTCATTTAGTAGAAAAAGGCAGAAGAGTTAATAAGTATGCATATGAACAGAATAAGCAAGAAGAACAAATCTGGAGGCATCACACTACCTGATTTCAAACTCTACTATAAAGCCATAGTCACTAAAACAGCATTGTATTGGTATAAAAATAGACACATAGACCAAAGAAACAGAATAGAAAACCCAAAAGTAAACCAAATACTTATAGTCAACTGATTTTCAACAAAGCAAACAGAACAGAAAGTGGGAAAAATACACCCTTTTCAACAAATGCTTCTGGGATAATTGGTTAGCCACAAGTAGGAGAATGAAACTGGATCCTCATCTCTCACCTTATAAAAAATCAACTCAAGATGGGTTAAGTACTTAAATCTAAGACCTGAAGCTATAAAAATTCTAGAAGATTGGAAAACCCGTTCTAGATATTGGCTTAAGCAAGGATTTCATGACCAAGAACCCAAAAGCATATGCAATAAAAACAAACATAGTTGAGGCTTAAACTAAAAAGCTTTTGCATAGAAAAAGGAACAGTCAGCAGAGTAAAGAGACAATCCACAGAGTGAGAGAAAATCTCCACAATCTATACAGCTGACAAAGGACTAATATCCAGAATCTACAAAAAACTCAAATCAGTAAGAAAAAACAATCCCATCAAAAAGTGGACTAAGGACATGAATAGATAATTCTTAAAAGAAGATAAACAAATGGCCAATAAATATATGAACAAAATGCTCAACATCACTAATGATCAGGGAAATGCAAATCAAAACCACAATGCGATACCACCTTACTTCTGCAAGAATGATCATGATCAAAATATCAAAAAACAGTAGATGTTGGCATGGATGTGGTAACCAGGAAATACTTCGACACTGCTGGTGGGAATGTAAACTAGTACAGCCACTATGGAAGGCAGTGTGGAGATTCCTTAAAGAACTAAAAGTAGAACTACCATTTGATCCAGCTATCCCACTACTGGATATCTACCTGGAGGAAAATAAGTCATTATACGAAAAAGATACTTGCACATACATGTTTATAGCAGCACAATTCACAATTGCAAAATTGTAGAACCAACACAAATGCTCATCAACCAATGAGTAGATAAAGAAACTGTGGTGTATATATATTATATACACCACATATAATATGTATACACAATGGAATACTAATTAGGCATAAAAATGAATTAGCAGCAGCGACCTTGGAAATTATTCTAAGTGAAGTAACTCAGGAATTGAAAATCAAACATCATATGTTCTTACTGATATGTGGGAGCTAAGGTATGAGGAGGCAAAGGCATAAGACTGATACAATAGACTTTGGGGATTTGTGGGGAAGGTTAGGAGGTGGGGGGTGAAGAATAAAAGACTACAAAGATGATGCAGTGTATACTGCTAGGGTAATGGGTGCACCAATATCTCACAAATCACTACTAAGGAACTTACTCATGTAACCAAATACTACCTATACCCCAATAACTTAAGGAAAAAGAAAAAAGAAATAATTAATGTAATTTTTCTTGGAAAGTAGTAGGGGGAAGAATGGGGAAAAGAGAATTAAATGAAATATCAAATAATTTTATAATATGTTTATACAAACGGTGAATTTCCTTCTTCTAAAATTAACCCCTTTACACACTGTATTAGTTCTCACGCTGCTATGAGGAAATACCCAGGACTGGGTAATTTATAAAGTAAAGAGGTTTAATTGACTCACAATTCTGCATGGCTGGGAGGCCTCAGGAAACTTACAATTATGGCAGAAGGCACATCTTCACAGAAGAGCAGGAGAGAAAATGAGCACAAGCATGGGAAATGTCAAACGCTTATCAAATCATCAGATCTCATGAGACTCACTCATTATGATGAGAACAGCATAGGGACACCCCCCCACCGTCCCCGCTCCACCTGGTCTTGTCCTTGACGCATGGAAATTATTACAATTCAAAGCGAGATTTAGGTGGGGACAGAGAACCAATCTGTATCACGCCACCACACATATACATAAACACATTAATATGCACATACATAAACCTACAGAAGTTATAAGAAATTATGTTTATTTGTTGTTTGAATCTATTGCAGATGGATAAGTGTAGAAATCCATATACTTTATGAAAACCAAATCAAATGTAAATGGAAGTAGGCATGGATAGAGGACATGTATGTCTAGACAGACAATATTTCTGAATCTAAACTTTTGTGAAATCCTTATGCCCACATGCTTTCAAAAATGACATCGTTCTGAAAAAGGTGGCATATTAGCTATAGTTAAGGATAAACATCTTACAATAAGCCCAAAATGTTGATAATCATATGAGAAAATACTGAATCAGAAACAGGAAAAAATTATCCTTTTAGGAAAAGAAGAACATGTCTTCCAGTGGAGGAAAATGGGTTTCAAATACATTGTGTGCTTTTCTGCATGCATGCATGCATGCTGAGTTGTGCATATATAAGTGCTTTTTTACTTTACAGATGTACTTAATACACTGAAGTATGGAATTTTGTCATTATCAAGCAGAATGAAAGAATATCAGAATTCTAGGAATAACATCAGGATTCAAATCTGAAAGGCGTTGAGTATTCAAGGGCAATATTTTCAGGTGCCTAAACTTATGCCAATATAAATGTCAAGGGAACTAGAAAGATTATACACAATCCAATGCACAAAGATCATAACAAAAACAGGAATTGTGACATCAGTCTTTATTTTAAAATAAGGTTATCTAGTCAATGAATTTGAAAAAATATATATCAAATATTTTTTATCCATGTGTTATTTGATGGGCATTTAGGATGGTTCCATATTTTTGCAATTGTGAATTGTGCTGCTATAAATATGCATATGCATATGTCTTTTACATATAAACACTTCTCCTTTGGGTAGATACTCAATAGTGGAATTGCTGGATTGAATGGTAGTTATACTTTTAGTTCTTTAAGTAATCTCCATACTGTTTTCCACAGTGGTTGTACTATTTACATTCCCACCAGCAGTGTAAAAGTGTTCCCTTTCCACCACATCCATGCCAACCTATTATTATTATTGTTTAAATTATGGCCATTTTTGTGTGGTATCTCGCTGTAGTTTTAACTTGCATTTCCCTGATAATTAGTGATGTTGAGCATGTTTGTTGGCCATTTGTATATCTTCTTTTGAGAGTTACCAATTCATGTCCTGTGGCCACTTTTTGATGGGATTGTTTGTTTTGTTTTGTTGCTGATTTGTTTGAGTTCCTTGTAGATTCTGGGCATTAGTCCTTTGTCTGATGCACAGTTTGCAAATATGTTTTCCCATTCTGTGTGTTGTCTGTTTACTCTGATGATGATGATGATGATGATGATGATGATTTGCTGTACAGAATATTTTTAGTTTAATTAGGTCCCATCTTTTTATTTTTGTTTTTGCTGTATTTGTTTTTGGGTTTTTAGTCATGAAGTCTTTGCCTAAGGCAATGTCTAGAAGGATTTTTAGGATGTTATCTTCTAGATTTTTTATTGTTTCAGGTCTTGTATTTGAGTCTGTGGTCCATCTTGAGATGTAATACTGCTCAGCAATAAAAAGGAATTAAATAATAGCATTTGCAGCAACCTGAATGGAGTTGGAGACTATTATTCTAAGTGAAGTAATTCAAGAATGGAAAACCAAACATCATATGCTCTCATTTACAAGTGGGAGTTAAGGTATGATTACACAAAGACAAAATAATGATATCATTGATCTTGGGGACTCAGGATGAAAGGGTGAGAGGGGGGTAAGGGGTAAAAGACTACGCATTGGGTACAGTGTACACTACTTAGGTGATGGGTGTACCAAAATATCAGAAATTACCACGAAAGAACAAAGAACTTCTTCATGTAATAAAAAACCACCTATTCCCAAAAAACTATTGAAATAAAATAAAATAAATAATAAAAATTTAAAAAGAAGTGTGAGAATTCACTTTAACCTAAGAAAATTCTTCACAGTGTCATATTCATATAGAAGTCATTATCTGAATATATATGAAATATATTGTTTTATTTTGAATGAAAAATGGATTTTCTTAGATAATTGATACACTGGTTTCTTAAAAGGATAAATAATCCTTCTCAATAGATGAGTAGTTTGCTGTCAAGAAAAGCTTTATTTTTAATATAAAATAAATCTCCATGGATATTTAGCACTAATTTGAAAGTTACAACAATTGAAAGTGATGGCAAACTGATGATTACCTACTCTGTTTATTAAAATTATTTAATAAATGACATGAAAAAACAAAAAAGACTGATACTTAAAAACTTAAATCTTAGAATTAGCTTGGCCCTTATTCATTTTTTCTAACGTTCTATCGATGGAACAATTTTCTCTACAATGTCTTTGAAGCCTTTTTATTTCTTTATTTTCTCTCACTGATTTCAGTTCCTTAAAAGCAATGCTTAGAGAAAACCGTTTCTGAATTATTTTGATAATGCTTCTCTGTCAATATGTCATTTAAAATAGTGCCCCAGGTATGGGGTGTGATATTGCAGACACTGTCTGAGGAGTACAGATTTCAGTTATTACTTCACATGACACACAGTATTGTTCCATTAATTTTAATAGAAAACATTATTTACAGTTACAACTACCTTTCAAGCTGACTAGATCATGTTAAATAGGAGCCTTTTTCATTTCTATGACTCCTTGAAGAGTGCAGGTGTTGTAGTTTAGAAAAGAGTTCTAAGCTACAGAATTTCCAATTGTGAATAATAGTAGAAAAATAAATGACTCTCATGGCATTTGGGGAAAAAATTGGAACAAAAATGATTGGCAGTTAAATGCAATGTTGTGTGAAAGAAAAAAGAGTAATATTTCTATTAATACTAATTTTCTGTATTTCTATTAATGAAGACAAATATATTCACTTTTACATATTTATTTCTATCCAGTCAAGTGATCAAATGCCAAAGGTAATATTTACTTATTTATTTATTTATTTATTATTTTTATTTTTATTTCCACAGGTTTTGGAGGAACAGGTCGTGTTCAGTTGCATGAATAAGTTCCTTAGTGGTGGTTTCTGAGATTTTGGAGCACCCATCACCTGAGCAATATACATGGTACCCAATTTGCAGTCTTTTATCCTTTACCCCCCTGACACACATACTTTCCCCTGAGTCCCCAAAGTCCATTGTATCATTATTATGTCTCTGCATCCTCATAGCTTAGCTCCCATTTATTGGTGAGAACATACAATATTTAGCTTTCCATTCCTGAGTTATGTCAACTTAGAATAATGGCCTCCAATTCCATACAGGTCTCGTGAATGCCATTATTTTATTCCCTTTTATGGTAGAGTAGTATTTCATGGTGTATGTATACCACAATTTCTTTATCCACTCATTGATTGATGAGCATTTGGGCTGATTGCATATTTTTGCAATTGCGAATTGTGCTGCTATAAACATGCATGTGCAAGTATCTTTTTTGTATCAATATAATGACTTCTTTTCTTCTGGGTAGATAGATACCCAGTAGTGGGATTGCTGGATCAAATGGTAGTTCTTTTTGTTCTTTAAGGAATCTCCACACTGTTTTCTATAGTGGTTGTACTAGTTTACATTCCCAGTAGCAGTGTAAAAGTGGTCCCTTTTCACCACATCCCCACCAACATCCATTATATTTTTTCATTTTTTGATGATAGTCATTCCAGTGGGAATAAGGTGGTATTCCAATGTGGTTTTGATTTGCAATTCCCTGATCACTAGTGATGCTGAGCATTTTTTTCCTATGCTTTTGGCTATTTGTAAATCTTCTTTTGAGAATTGTCTATTCATGTTCTTAGGCCATTTTTTGATGGGATTGTTTGTTTTTCCTGGATATTTGTCCTGTGTTTGTTGTATAGATTATAAAGATTTTTCTCCCACTTTGTAGATAATTTGTTTGCTGATTTTTTTCTTTTGCTATTCAGAAACTTTTTAGTTTAATTAATTCCAACTATTGATTTTGTCTTTGTTACATTTGCTTTTAGGTTGTTGGTCATGAAGTTTTTGCCTAAACCAATATCTAGAAGGGTTTTTCAAATGTTATCTTCTAGAACTTTTATGATTTCATGTCTTAGATTTACTTCCTTGATCCAGGTTGAGCTGATTTTTGTATCAGGGAGAGATGAAGATCCAATTTCCTTCTTCTACATGTGGTTTGTCAGTTATCTCAGTAACATTTTTTGAATAGGGTGTTCTTCCCCTCTTTATGGTTTTGTTTGCTTTCTTGATGATCAGTTGACTGTAAGTATTCAGGTTCATTTCTATGTTCTCTATTCTGTTCCATTGGTCCATGTGCCTATTTTTATACTAGTACCATGCTGTTTTGGTGACTGTGGCCTCATACTATAATGTGAAGTCACATAATGTGATGCCTCCAGATTTGTTCTTTTTGTTTCATCTTGTTTTGGCTATGTGGGCTCTTTTTTTGGTTCTATATGAATTTTAGGATTGTTTTTTCCAGTTCTGTAAGGAATGATGGTGGTATTTTAATGGGAATTGTATTGAATTTACAGATTGCTTTTGGCAGTATGGTCTACTGATTCTACCCACCCATAAACATAAGATGTGTTTCCATTTGTTTGTGTTGTCTATGGTTTCTTTCAGCACTGTTTTATAGTTTTTCTTGTAGAGGTATTTCACCTCCTTGCTTAGGTATATTCATAAGTGTCTTTCTTTTTTCCTTCCCTTTCTTTTTCTTTCTTTCTTTCTTTCTTTCTTTCTTTCTTTTTATTTTTTTACAACTATTGTAAAAGGGTCTGAGTTCTGGATTTGATTGTCCACTTGGCCACTGTTGGCATATAGCAGAGCTACTGATTTGTGTGCATTAATTTTGTATCCTGAAACATAGCTGAATTCATTTATCAGTTGTAGGAGCTTTTTGGATGAGTCTTTAGGGTTTTCTAATTATACTGTCGTATTATCAGCATACAGTGACAGTTTAAATTCCTCTTCACCAGTTGGATGCCCTTCATTTCTTTCTCTTGTGAAACTGGAGTAAACATTCATTTCAAATGGGAAATGGAAGTTACCCTTAAAAGAAGATACTGATTTAATTGGAATTTACTAAAATGTAGAAATTTGTTCAACAAGGAAATTTACTCATAAAATAAAGAGGCAAACAAACTACTAGGATAAAATATTTGTTACATATAAATCAGTTAGAAGATGTTGATGTACATAGGAAAATGAACTGCTTCAAATCAATGACAAAGACATAAATAAAAATAGGAGGAAAATAGAGTTACCTTGAATGTAAGATATCCAAATAATCTAGAAAAAAATATTTGAATGTACTTAACATCACTAACATAAAGAGAAATTCAAATTAAACCCCAAAGACATAATAGTTGATATAAAAAATAATGACAATAGTAATTGTCAGTAAGATCAGTATTAGAGCAATTAGAAATCTTATACATAATTGCTAGAAGTGCAATGCGTGCATTCACTTTGGAGAACAATTCAAAAATACCTGAAGTTAAATATATAGAAATTCCAGTTGTAGGTATATACCCAAGAGAAGGAAGTGCTATTACAAAAAAAGATACATTAAACAGGTAATACCAGCTTTATTCAAAATAGATAACAACTAGAAACAACAGAAATGCTCAACTAGTAGAAAATCAATAAATGGTAGTATTTTCATCTAATGGGATACTATATAGTAACAAAAGATATACTAGTGATATAGGTGAGTATTGAAAAAATTATTTTGAGCAAAATAAACTAGACACTTTAGGTTATATTTCCATTTTTATGAAGTAACAGGAAACTGATCTGTAGTTTTAGAAGCGGTAATAATGGCTACTGAGAAGGGACACAAGGGAATATCTTGGGTGTGTTAGAAATGTTAAATGTATTAGTCTCTGTGGTAGTATTTAGGTATGTGTCTAAGTGAAACACGTGGCTATACATTGATATGTATGCATATTATTTTATATACATCTTATTTCATTTAAAAACAACTTAAAATACCCAGATTATGAATACTTTTATAAAAAAGGCAAATTCACAAATAACTTTGAATGGTCATCGTCTTAGAAAAGTACAACACTTTGCAATAGAGGCTCATAAAAATATGAGATTAAATTAGTCCTGTAAATATTTGGTAACTAGATTCTTCTTTTTTTTCTTTTTTTTTTTTTGAGACGGAGTCTCGCTCTGTCGCCCAGACTGGAGCGCAGTGGCCGGATCTCAGCTCACTGCAAGCTCCGCCTCCCGGGTTCACGCCATTCTCCTGCCTCAGCCTCCCGAGTAGCTGGGACTGCAGGCGCCTGCCACCTCGCCCGGCTAGTTTTTTTGTATTTTTTTAGTAGAGACGGGGTTTCACCGTGTTAGCCAGGATGGCCTCGATCGCCTGACCTCGTGATCCGCCTGTCTCGGCCTCCCAAAGGGCTGGGATTACAGGCTTGAGCCACCGCGCCCGGCCGGTAACTAGATTCTTAATTTTAAAATGTTCCCCAGTGAAATTTTGGGAACCACATGTTTTTCAACAGTGAATTCTCAACATAGTTTTTTTAAAAATAAACAGAAACAGAGAGAATATTATCTAAAACTTTTTATGAGACCTACATTATCTTTATGTCAAAACCTGACAAAGATATCACAACATGGGACATTACTATACCATTCCCACATTCTGAGTAGAGATCCCTTGAGATTATATACAAAAATGCAAAGCATGAGAGCAAACACATTTTAAAGATAGCATTTAATATGAAATATGAAGATTTAGAAAATTGTTATCCAAGTTCTTAGGTTAATGAATTAACCTAAAAAAGTGACTAGAAATTTGGATGTTGATTTATTAATTGCTGCAGATGAGAAGAAAGAGAGGGTGGGTGGAGAGAAGGAGACTTTGGATTTTGCCATTTTCCTGGATCAGTGGTTAAATCATAAAATTATTATCAAATTCGTGTCCTTATATTTTAAATATACACACATTTATACACACCACACAAATATAATATTGTTTAGTGAGTGTTTTCAATTGCTGTAAATATCAAAAAATTGGGATATTTGCTCTCTTCACTCAACATTACATTTCCTAGGTACAGGGATTCAAACAGATTTGGCTCATGGATTATAACTGCTGAATATAAATGTACAAAAAAACCAAGGTTTATTAACTATTCTATTAATTATGGGCATTTCACTTATATCTAACACCTTTGCCCATGGCTCCTTATATTTTTTTCTAGGGCATATAATTAGATAAAAAGTTTCTTAGTTATCATATATGTGTACAGGTATTATGGAGCTAATCTCCAAAAAGATTTTACCAATTGACTTCATAACCAGCAGTAATTGAAAATTCCTATTTTCTTATAAGCAAACAAGTGGTGTTTTAATGTATACATGAGGATTAATGCAGATAGGAGTTTAAAAAAGATAAATTGAAAGGTGAAAGGCGTTAATAATGAGCACAAAACTTTATTCTGTGATGGGTGCTATAAAGAAGAGAGCAAACATTAAATATGTCATATTTATGATATAAATATTGGTGTCATTTATATTATCAATTATTTTCTAGGCCTGAGGTAACAGCATTTAATAGAATGCACATTTCTGCCTTTATTGAGGTTATATTGTTGTCAGGAAGATATACCATAATCAAATAAATAGACAGTATAATTCCACTAATATATGCTTTAAAGAGAAATGAAACCAGTTTAAAAAAAATAGACATGGTTGAAGGAGATGGTAAAAGATGCAAGATGGTCATGTGGGATTGAGATATTTTACAAATAGCAAATAGAGATGAGTGATAGGCTTGTCCAGTAAGACATCTTTGAGGAGGAGATAACTTAAAAAATGTTATGAGTGTGCAAGCCATGTGGTTCCATGGGAGATATGCTAAAGAGAAGTAACAAAGTCATCAAAAGCTCTAAAACAAAAATGTGATTAATATGTTCAAGGTATGACAAAACGTCCAGCATGGCTGGATTGGAATAAGCAGGGTGGAGGGTCATAGAAAATTAAGTTAAAGACTTTGGCAGAAGTCTGATGTTATAGGACCCTTTGGAAATGTTACTGACTTCAAATTTTATTCCAAGTATGACCCAAAATCATTAGAGAGTTGAAGGCAACTCATAATATATTCTCTTTTAAAGTATCTCATCTCCTAGAAAGTGAAGAATAAACTGTAGGGACACAGAGACACCAAGAGTAGAATCAAGGAGGTAGGATTAGATGTTATTACTGTAGTCCAGGGGAAAAATCATTTTGGCTTCGAAAACATCAGAAATAGAAGATTTCTGATTGAATTAAAACATATAGTTTGATGGTTAAAATATCTGATATTTGTGGAAAGATTACCTGAAAAGTAGACAAAGAGAAAAATACAGGATGGATACTAGATTTTTGGCCTGAGCACCTGGGGTAAGGAAATGAAAATACCTCTTACTGAAAAGCCTAGGGCAGGATTTAAAGAGATTAAGAAGAAAGTAAGAGTTCTGTTTTACATGATGAATGTAAGATGTTTATTAAATATCATTTGGAATATGTCAAGTAGGCAATTGGATATGTTTCTCTGGAAATCACAGGGGAGGTCATGGCAGGAGATAATAATCTGAAGGCCATCAATTTATTTAAATTCACTGGACAGTATGAGGGCACCCAAGAATGGATGTAGATAGAAATCAGAAAAAGCTCATAATGGAGCCCTGAACTCTCAAGATGTTAAAGTTTGTTAGATGAGATGCAACAGCACGGGCTCTGAGAAACTATTGCTACAGAAGTAGCAATAGAACCAAGAGAGTGTGGTACACAATGGGCTAAGTAAAAATAAAGTGATGATTAACAATAATAATAAAGAGTGATCAGTTGAACAGTTGCTACCAAGGGACTAAAAAAAGAAGAGAATGAGAACTAACTCAATAGTCAACAGCCAATGTCATCAAAGCATTGGCTACATTTACAAGGGTGATGTTAGTGGATTATTGGGAATAACAAACCAATTGGAGTAGGAAAGCAGAAAGGGGCATATGAAGAAGGAGAAACAGTGAATAGATAAAACAATATTCTACCACCCTGATTTTGGTAATTGTGAATATATGACACAGTGTCCTTCTTAGGAAATATACATAAAACCACTTATGGGTACATGGTTATCATGTTTTCTACTTTTCTTTCAAATGCTTCAGAACAGCAATATTTTCTAGAACTTTTTATATTAGGTAAGTAGAAATGAGTGGTGCAAGGAGATCCATTACAAGTGGTGGATGCTGTGATATGCTGCCCACTGTAGTGAATTCTTATCATTTGATGTCTTTTCACCAGCCATTTGAATACAGGAATAACTTTCTATACTAGAAGCATGGGCTTAGTCATCCCTGACACAATTTTCAGTTCTCCACTTCTTTCCATTTCTCAATGTGATTGAACAAGTATCTACCTCATACAACGACCTTCTGGTGACTACCTCCATATGGGATAACTAGACACAATGGACTGTCTTACCTCACTGACCCCAACACACTGCACAGACTGCACAGATACACCACAGCAACCAACTTTTGGTCACAGCACAATTCCGTGCAACTCACAACTGCTCTAAATCTGCCAGTTAGAACTCCTCTTGGGAAATCTACCTAGGTAACACAATGGACCCCAGTAAAGGCCTGTGCCTATAGGTCCCTTACTGTCTCTTTTTTGCTCTGTATCTTCTGGTTGGGCAAGCGTGTCCTGGACACCTCCCTCACCTTCCTTTTGGCTCTTCAAGGTGTGCTGCCCTCTTCTCTCTGTTTTTGTAAATAATAAGCTATTTTTGTTATTTCATGTGTTTTGTTGGGTTGCATCCTCTGTGTCTCACTTGACTGACACACCCAAATCTAACTTCTTTCCCAGTTAGGGCTTTCCTAGGGAGTAGCTATGTTGGTACAAAGAAACTGGACATAGGTGAGATAAGAGGCATTAGGTTGTCTGCCAGTGTGATTAACTTTTCTGTGAGAGGGACTCCTGGTCACACTTGGGCATTAGGTTGTCTGCCAAGATAAAAAGTATCCCATGAAAGACTCTCTATAAATATGCACAGTTCCTTCAGAGGAACCCTATTACAGCATGTTTAGAGTTGATAGCCACTCTCCTGGGAGAGAGAACCCAAAACCAAAACACAACACCCGAATCTCTTATACCACTTTTGGGAATGTGAATGAAAACTATTCTTAGCCAGAGTATTTTCTTTCTAAGGCCACATCCCCACCTTGGAGACAACTCACATTCAGTCACTGGTTGATCCTAAGATAAAAAGCCACAGCCTCATTTACTCAGATGGAACATCTCTAAGAATACTCTGGAATTGCCTGCATCATTTGTCCAATCTGTCTCCATTTCCTCCCTCTCATGTGTTTATCCTGAGTTCATTCCTCAATAAGCTTCCTGCACACAAGTCTCTAACTCAGAGTTTGCTTTCCGGAAAAACTGATTTTAGATAACTAAGGAAGTATTTTGATATATATTTATTTCATGTATATATTTTAGTAACTATTCAACTAGTATCCCTTATTCTTTTTATCTTTATTTTTGTTTTTGTTTTTAATTTTTATTTTGTCTGGATATCCTTTTTTGTCTGCTTTTTTCAAAGTAAATGTTAAAATCAACTGGTAAAAATTTTTAGTCTTATTCTTTCTAGAGTTTATCAAGTTACAAAGAATGGAGCTTTTAAAATTGACTTTTCCTATATAAAAACATGATAATGATTGCCATTTATTCAAAATGTATTTAGTGCCTTCAGCAGTGTTTCAAAATTTGCTTTATATAGTTCTTTCAAATTTCTTGTTAAGTTTATTCCTAGGAATTTTATCTTTCCTGTTACTTCTTTAAATTTTAACATTGCTTTCATTAAAATAGTTTCTAAATAGCTGTTTTGAAACATACGTGGTGGTAATGTATGTTTATTAATTTTGTACTTCTGTAACTAACTGCATTTTATTATTGCTTAAGTCATTTTTAGTTTTTTTCCTTGAATTTTGTGGTTATGCCAGATACTTAATCATATCTATTGCAAATGGTAATAATTGTTACCTTCTTTTCCATTGTTATAATCCTAATATATTTCTCATCTGGAATACATGTTAACAGTGAAAATTTTCTTCCAATTCACGTATGCTTATCTTTCAGTACTTTAGGTGTCTTATAAAATATTACACACTCACACAAGTCTTCAAATATGGCAATAAAAGTAACTCCCATGAACTTACCAAATGACTTGAGAATTAGGTCATTATTATTATATTAAATCTACTTGTTCAATTATTCCCTAAGAGACTCTATAGCCTTCCAACAAATTTGTGTTTATTCTGGATTTGGAATGTCTCATTATCATTTCTCTTTGTTTGTTTTGTCAAATGTATAAAATACATGAGGAAATTTGTGAAGCCTTAGAAATAATACTGTTAAATTTTATATCTTTTTCTGCTGCTTGTTTTTATTCATGCAAATGATATCTTCTAATATTTTCATTCATATTAGTAATCTATATAATGACATAAGTATAGCTTACGTATTTTCGCATCTTTAAAGTAATTCATTGTATGACATTTTATTTGTTGAATCTTACATCAAAGATTTAAGTGGTTCATAGTCACTAGCTTTTATAAACAATGCAGCTAAAGAGTTTGTACTTGTGCAAGTGCCCAAGAATCTCTCAGTAGGCTAAGCCTTGAAATTGAACTGCTAAGCTGTAGAGTATGTTTATATTTAATTTTAGTGGATAACATTCCATAACTTTCTAAAAATTGTTGAACCAATTTGTGATCTCCCCAGAAATATATGTGTCCCTATAGCTATATATTCACCCAAAACTTAGTAATATGAAACTTGTCAACTTTCTGCCAGTATGAACCATGTAAAGTCATAATGCATTGTAGTCTTTTTTGTATTTTAACAATTGCTAATGAATTTGAACATCTTTTCACATGGCTATTGACAATTGTCTTTTATATGAAAATACTACATGCTTTTTGTATACCTTTATATGGATTTCATGTTGATTTGTAAGACAACTTTAAACATTTTAGACATCTCTGCTATCATATTTTTTATATTATGAATATTTCTTCTAGTGGTAGTCCACATGAATCTCAGGAACTCATACATTTACATTTTGGCTTTTTGCTGTTGTTCTCACTCTTTCTGGTTTAATCTATTTCATTTATTTTGCTTTAGGATATCCCTATTTCTTGTTTTTTCTTTGTTTCTATCTAGCCAACATGCTATGAGCTCTTTAGGGAGCTTTGCTTCCTAGAATTTGGCATTAGTAACTTACACAGAATATACTAAATTTATGTTAAAAAATGAAAAAGTAGATGTCAAATAATAAATAATTCTATAAGGAATAGCACAAATCATGGATGAAAACCAAAAAATAGTTTATAAAGATGCTTAAGAGCTTAATTGCCTAGGACATGTGATAGCAGAACAGAGATATTCTGCTCTGAGAGAAGACAAGAGAAGGAGGCTGGAAAGTGTAAAGGCAAATTTCAAACAACTCACAGCTTTGCCTTTGGCTAAACCTGGGGCTGAGACTGTTAAGTTTAGCAGAAAAGATAGCAAGTACTAAAATTTTGAAATATAACTTACTAAAAGCCCAGATTGTTGTAGATTATTGTGGTTTTTTTTCTAAATACATAGTATATTTACCATGTTGATTACCTGCCAGTTTCTTAAAGTGATAATACAAGCCTTCATTGTTCACTTTGACGCTTTCAAAAGGTATCATAGACTCATGGTTAGTAGGTGATGCTTTCCAATGATATATGCATAGTAGATAGTCTTGGACCTTAAACGTGAGAATGTCCTAGGAAAAAAAATATGTGATTAAACTAGATTCAGCCTAAAGCAAACTTCCATTGTTAATGTATTGATATTTGTGGCTGGTTCATTCACTGCAAAGGAATCATGTTAAAAAAGCAGTTTTTGTCATCTTAATGAAACTTAACTGTCACCCAATAAATGACAAGCAGTGCTAAGGTTTCACTTCTCTGTATACCAAAAATCTAGGAAACTGTGAACTGTTCTAAATATAAATGTTTCTTTTACCGTGGGACAATATTGAGGAACACCAAGTTTACAAAGTTCTAACTACAATAAAACATTAAGTTGCACTCTTAATTAGTGATCTAAATGTCAGTTTAAAATGTTTTCATTTCAAGGAATAAATGCATATTGTGAGATAGATGAACATTTTTCTTTTAAATATCTCTAGGAGGGTTAAAATAAACAAGTCAATTTCATTCTTCACTATTCTTTCCACTTAATAAAACTGAATAAACACTTAGTGAATTATAAAAAATCTATAGTTTTATTCTGCAATTAGAAATAATATCATCTTCAGTCCTACCACTCAGTTCATGTTAGTTTTAGATACTTAATATCTTAAGTACAGGTATGTGTGTATACAGTGAAGTACATAGCTAATATTTACTAAATTTGGAAGTCATACACAAAATTTTAAACCATAAGAAGTATGTAAGAGAAGAATATAGAATTAAGACAAGTTAACTTTTAACTGTATGTAGTACCTATAGCACTAACTGTAAGACATTGACCAATTATTTTATCTAAACTTCAGTTTTCTCACCAGTATTCAGTGGAGAAAAATTATACTTCTTTCAGTTAGGTGAAGACAGTGAAATTGCAAATGTTAAATAAAATCAACTAAGAAATTACATGTCAAATTGTTTTCTGTAAAATGCAAGACTCCATGTGGTGTTATGGTGTTATATAAAGCGTTAAAAATTATATTGAAGATCGTTTTATAGCTTTTCTTGCAGAACATTTTCCAAGAAAACTATGCAGATAGGATCTCAGCTTACAGGAGTTTACAAACACTTTTTATGTGACTTCAAATTAGTAAGTGGCATTTTGCTTATGCTATTAAAGAAATATTTTGAATTCAAATGCATTTTATTTTATCTGTCATATTGTTACTAATAAAGTCTATGTTAACAGACTATATATATGGTTGGACAACCAATATATTTGAAATTCAGATATATAATAAATGGTTTAGTATAAGTATAACCCATAAAATATTTAAGACATACTTATATTAAAAATTATTCCTGGCCGGGCGTGGTGGCTCAAGCCTGTAAACCCAGCACTTTGGGAGGCCAAGACGGGCGGATCACGAGGTCAGGAAATCGAGACCATCATGGCTAACACCATGAAACCCCGCCTCTACTAAAAAATACAAAAAACTAGCTGGGCGAGGTAGTGGGTGCCTGTAGTCCCAGCTACTGGGGAGACTGTGGCAGGAGAATTGTGTAAACCCGGAAGGCGGAGCTTGCAGTGAGCTGAGATCCAGCCACTGCACTCCAGCCTGGGAGACAGAATGAGACTCCATCTCAGAAAAAAAAAATATTCCTTGTTTATTTGAAATTCTAATTATGTTAGATTTTATACATCCATATGTGCTAAATCTGGCAAACATAACTATAAAACTTTCAGATTTTAGAAACAATGAATGCAAGATAGTATTGCAGAATAGCTATTATATTGTAACTAGTAAAGTACTCGTATTGTCAATTTCTTTCTCCTCCCACTATTAATTGACAACTTTAAATTATCCAAGTTTTGTTTCCTTCTTTACTGAAACTAGTATGGCATTTCAAAAATTATCTCTAAATACATATTTCTAGGTTGAATTTGGAGATCAAACATCTTGTAAAATGTAAGTAAAATATTCATTTGAAATATCACATATGTGATTTACTGTTATATAATTCTCTTATTTTGAAAGCACCATGAAGTTAATCATAAATATTATGTCACAACAACTCTCCAATATTATGTTTGGGGGATCTTCAACCAAAGCTATTCATGTAACTATAAAAGATTTTGATTTCTTTTTGCATTTGTGTATTGTTATTAAATACAAATATAATCATTTACCATGATGGCAAAGTGGTCTTCCAAATTAGATTTTTAAAATGCCTATAAAATGCTGCAAAAGATAATATCCCACTTGAAATTTCAATAGGATGATTACCAAAGCCCTTGAATATAACTTTACATCATCTAAATCAATACAGGAATAAGTATTTGCCTATGACAATTTTTACCAGTGTTAAAAAAAAGTTTAAGAAGACTTAACAATGGAAATATGACCACTTTTTCTCATGGACTTGAAGACTTAATATTATTAAGTTGGCAATAATCCCCACATTGATCTACAGAGTCAACACAAGCTCAATCAAAATCACAGCCACAATGTTAATTTTTTTTTTTGCAGAAATTTTCTACCTGATTCAAAAATTAATATGAAAATCCAAGCAACTAAAAATATCCAAAATGGTTTTGGAATACTAGAATAAAGTTGGAGGATTCACACTTTGTTATTTCAAACCTTACTGTAGAGCTACAGTAATCACGACAGCGATATTCTGGCTTTAGGATAGGCATAGAGAGCAATGAAATTGAATGGAGAAGCTGAAGGGATCACACTCTCTGACTTCAAACCATACTACAAGGCTACAGTAACCAAAACAGCATGGTACTTGTACCAAAGCAGATATATAGAGCAATGGAATGGAACAAAGGCCAAAACTGACAAAATCAAGCAATAGGGAAAGGATTTCCTATTTAATAAATGTTGCTGGGAAAACTGGCTAGTCATATACAGAAAACAGAAACTGGACCCCTGCCTTACACATAAATTATACAAAATTTGACTCAAGATGGATTAAAGACTTAAATATAAAATCTAAAACTATAAAAACCCTAGAAAAACCTAGGCAATATCATTCAGGACATAGCCACGGGCAAACACTTCATGAATAAAACACCAAAAGCAATTGCAAAAAAAGCCAAAATTGACAAATGGGATCTAGTTAAATTAAAGATCTTCTGCTTAGCGAAACAAAGTATCATCAGAGTGAATGGACAACCTACAGAATGGGAGAAAATTTTTGCAATTTATCCATCTGACAAAGGGCTAATATCCGGAATCTACAAGGAACATAAACAAATTTACAAGAAAAAAAACAACCCTATCAAAAAGTGAGCAAAGGATATGACCCCACACTTTTCAAAGGAAGACATTTATGTGGCCAATATACATATGCAAAAAAGCTCATCATCCCTGGTCGTTAGAGAAATGCAAATCAAAACCACAGTGGAATATCTTCTCAAGCAAGTTAGAATGGCAATCATTAAACAGTCTGGAAACAATAGATGCTGGTGAGGATACAGAGAAATAGGAACACTTTTACACTGTTGTTGGGAGTGTAAATTAGTTCAACCATTGTGGAAAACAGTATGGCGATTCCTCAAGGATCTAGAACCAGAAATACCATTTGACGCAGTAATCCCATTACTGGGTATATACCCAAAGGTTTATAAATCATTCTACTATAAAGACATGTGCACACAATATGTTTATTGCAGCACTATTTGCAATATCAAAGACTCGGAACTAACATGAATGCCTATCGATGATAGACTTGATAAAGAAAATTTGGCACATATACACCATGGAATACTATGCAGTCATAAAAAAAGAATGAGTTCACGTCCTTTGCAGGGACCTGGATGAAGCTGGAAAACATCGTTCTCAGCAAACTAACACAGGAACAGAAATCCAAACACTGAAGTTCTCACTCATAAGTGGGAGCTGAAAAATAAGAATACATGGGCAGAAGGAGGGGAACATCACACACCAGGGCCTGTTGTGTGAAAGGGGGAGGGAGAGTATTAGGAGAAATACCTAATGCATGCGGGGCTTAAAACTTAGATGATGGGTTGATAGGTGCAGCAAACCACCATGTCTCAAGTATACCTATGTAACAAACCTGCCCATTCTGCACATGTATCCCAGAACTTAAAATAAAAGAAAAAACAACAGAGAAAATAAAAAAAGAAATGGAATGGGGATTCTAGAAATAAGCCCTTTATTTATGGCCAACTGATTTTATACAGGGAGTCAAGGTAATCGATAGGGTAAAGAAAAGTCTCTTCAACAACTGATTCTGAACATTCTGACAACTGAATATCTACATTTAAATAATGAAAGTATATGCTTACCTAGCATCTCACACAAAACACAACTTAAAATGGATGCTAGATTCAACATATATGATGTCTAAAACTATAAAACTCTGAGAAGAAAGCATAGAAGTAAACCTTTAAGACGATGCATTAGATGATGTTGTCTTAGATATGACACCAAAAACAAAAGAAACAAGAGAAAAAAATAGATAAAATGAACTTCATCACATTAAGAAACCTTTGTACATTAAAAGATACCATCAAGAAAATGAAAAGACAACTCACAAAATGGAACACAATGTTTACTAATTATATGTTTGATAAATGACTTGTATCCAGACTGTATATACTATTTTACAACTGAACTTAAAAAATTTGGGCAAAGTATTGGAATGGAAATTTCCTAAGGAAAATACACCAGTAAGCTCATAAAAGATGTTCAACATCATTAGTCATTACGGAAATATGAATTAAAGCCACAATGATACAAGATTCAAGTTCATTAGGATTGCTGCAATAAAAAAGTCAGGCAATAACATGTATTACCAAGAATAGGGACAAATTGTAACCCTTGCAAATAGTTGGTGGGAAAGTAAAATGTTGCAGCCACTTTGAAAAAGAGTATAACAGTTTTTCAAAGCATTATACATAGAATTAATATAATGCAAAAGGGGTGCTCATACATATATGATCAAAGAACAAATGCCCCTACAAGAACTTGTGCACAAATGTTCATAATAGTATTATTTATATCAAGGAAGTGTAAAAATCTCAAAATTTCATGGACTAAATAAACTAACAAAACGTGGTTATCCAGATGATGAAATATTACTCAGTTAGAGAAGGGATGCAGTAATAGCACATGCTATGACATGAATTAACCTTGAAAACTTTTATGCTAAGTGAATAAAGCCAGACACAAAAAGTCATATCAAAATGATACATTGATATCAATCAAGAGTATTTAAATAAAAAAAAAAACAATAATAGATTAAGGGGTTAGTGAAGTGGAGAAAGTAGAGTGACTGCTAATAAGTATGGGGTTTGATTTTGGGGTGATAAATGGTCTACAATTAGAAACTGTTGATTGATACACATCTTTGTGAATATACTAAAGATCACTGCATTGTGCGTTTTAAGGAGGTGTGTTTTATGAATGTGAATTTTATCTCAATTAAAATAATAGAAAAAAATGGCTTCAAAATGATAGTTGTTGAATTAGCTGACTGGATAATTTGAATTTTAAGAGATGCTTACTGCACTCCAGCCTGGGCAACAGAGCAAGACTCCATCTTGAAAAAAAAAAAACAGAGATGCTGACTGCTATTATCTAAATGTTCATGTCCCTCCAAATTTCATATCTTAAAATTTTAACTCCCAAGATGATGATATCAGGAGGTGGGACATTTGGGAGGTGATTAGGTCATATTAGGTCATATGGGATCAGAACCCTTACAAAATACACCTGAGGTGATATAGTTTGGATGTGTGTCCCTACCCAAATCTCATATTGAGATGTAATCCTCAACGCCGGAGGTGGGTCATGGTGGGAGTTAATTGGATCATGGGGCAGGTTTCTAGTAAGTGGTTTAGCATCATCCTCCTTAATACTGTCCTCATGATAGTGAGTTAGTTCTTGTGAGATCTCGTCGTTTAAAAGTTTGCAGCACCTCCCCTTTTGCTCTCTTGCTCACACTTTTACCACGTGAGGTGCCTGCCTCTGCTTCGCTTTCCACCATGAGTAAAAGCTCCCTGAGGCCTCCTCAGAAGCAGATGCTACCATGCTTCCTGTACCATCTGCAGAACCATGAGTCCATTAAACCTCTTCTCTTTATAACTTACCCAGTTTCAGGGATTTTTTTTAAGGCAATGCGAGAACAGCGTAATACAGGAACTCATTGGCCCCTTCTACAATATGAGGATAAAGATAGAAGACATTGTGAACCGGAGTATGCCCTCCCCGGCACCAAATCTGCCAGTACCTTAATCTTGGACTTCCCAGCTTTCAGAACTGTGAGAAATAAGTTTCTGTTGTTTATTAGCCACTCAAATTTTGGTATTTTGTTATAGCAGCCTGAAGAGACTATGACACTTACCTACCTTAGAGTTAGCATAGGTATGAAGAAACCACCTGAGAATTTGAAAGTCAACACATTCACTAAATTCTTGTACAACCAGAGACTGGACCAAACTAAACTATGCAGCATACCTAGGCTTATGCATTAAGCTGTCTCCAGGTCATCTTACCACGTTGACTGTTCTTGCTTTGTTTTGTTCCGTTTCCACAGCATTTTGGATTTGTACTTTAACTATTTGTCTTCTACAAGGGGGGTTGCACTCTTGAGGAGCATAATATAATACAAAATAGATATGTGTTTAATTAAAATTTAAAATTATGGTTTAATAATATTTAACATGCAGTTAGTACTAGCACCTTTCTTATGTCTATACCTGAGAAAACTTATGGGTACTGGGAGAGATTAGTGATATTTCTACAAAGATGAGAAAATTACAGTTACACTCCCAGTTTTCATTTTGATCTCAGAGTTTTCTGACACGCTGTAATATGTATGTGGATATTGAGTAGAGTCATGGGTTATATTACCTAGTTCTTAATTAAATATTTTCAAGTAGAAAATAACATAGAAATAGCTAAACAAAAACACAGATGAAAAAAGTATTAACAATGCGAGCAAAAGAAAACAACGAAAAAGGCAAAACAGAAAGAATTCTTGGTCAACCAAGATTAAAATTATAAATGGTGAAAGCACAACATAACATTTGTTAAAAATTTAAAAACAACTTGCAACTGCTCTTCAACATAAATGTGGCATCTTAACAAGAGAGATTGGAAATCATTTTTCAAAACCAGCCCTCATATTTTGAATATAATATTTCGGAAATATTTTGGAAACTGTGATTATCATATGTTAGCATTGGCCAAAGAAATATAAGGAGGTCACCATTTCAGGAAATTTAAAATTAAAAATTTGAAAGATATTAAAAATATTTTCTAATCTTTAAAAAAGTTTCAATTAAGTAGATTATTAGTTTCAAATTATTTTTTAATTCTAAAAAACAAAAATAGAAAAGTAGGACCTAATTAAACTTAACTAAAGAGCTTCTGCACAGAAAAGAAACTATCAACAGAAAAAAGAGACAACCAAAGAATGAGAGAAGATATTTGCAAACTATGCATCCAACAAAGCCATAATATCCAAAATGTGTCAACAAGCAAAAAACAAAACTCTATTTAAAAAAATGGGTATTTTGCATGAATAAACACTTAAAAGAAGACATACAAGTGGCCAAGAAACATATGAAAAAATGCTCAGCATCATTAATCATGAGAGAAATGCAAGTCAAAACCATAATGAGATACCACCTCACACCAGTCAGAATGGTTATTATTAAATAGTCAAAAAATAACAGATGCTGGCAAGGCTGTGAAGAAAAGGAAATGCTTGTACGCTCTTGGTGGGAATGTAAATTAGTCTAGATACTGTGGAAAGTGGTTGGGAGATGTCTTAAAGAACTTTAAATGGCATTACCATTTGATCCAGCAATCCAATAAGTGGGTATATAGCTAAAGGAAGATAAACAAAAAGACACATGCACTTGTATGTTCAATGATGTGCTATTTACAACAGCGAAGACATGGAATCAACCCTGGTGACCATCAGTGGTAGACTGGATAAAGAAAATGTGGTGCATATACACCATAGAATACTACACAGCCATAAAAATAATGAAATCATGACCTTTGCAGCAACATGGATGGAGCTGGAGGCCATTACCCTAATCAAATTAATGCAGGAATAGAAATACTACTTATTCTCACTTATAAGTGGGAGCTAAATATTGAACACAAGTGGACACAAATATGGAAACAATAGACAGTGCAGGCTACTAGATGGTGAGGGGTGGGTTGAAAAACTACCTATTGGGTACTATGCTCACTATCTAAATGACAGGATCTGTATCCCAAACCTCATCATCAGGTAAAATTCCCAGGTAACACGCTTGTACGTGTACCTCCTGTATCCAAGATATAAGATGAAATTTTAAAATAAATAAGTAAACAAGCAAAAGAAAATGCTAAAAAAAACCCAACTCTTATTAATTAGTTTTAAAATATCACTGATTTATTCTGGAGAAGTAGATAATGATAGCTAAGTTTCAGTAACTACAAAAGTCAGTAATTGTTAGCACAAATTAAAAAGAAAAAAAAAAGAGCATCATAAGTACTCAGGAGAATAATGTCCCTTAACAATTTGGCCCCCTCTGGAAAAATGTCATTTTCATTTACGACAAATTTAAGAATCAGGTGAATTTAGACTTAAACCTTCTAATTACTATTGAGTGAAGAGATAAGAAGGGAAACGAAGGGAAATTTATAATTTGCTGTCATCATAACCATTCATAAGCATGGATATTATTCTTGTTTTTCAGGGGGGAATCTAAGCTTCGAGTATCTTGAATAACTTTCCCAAATTAAAACAGAGATTCATTGATTTAGGATTCAAATCCGTTCTCCCTGACTCTTCAGTCAGCCTACCTGTACTTCCCTTGGAAGTTATTGTTTCTTTTAGCAGAAAATATTTAACCTTATTATATTAGATAGAATTATTTTTTTCCCAACTTGTGGTTCATCCTGTAAGAGATGTGTGAATGTCTGTCTCATTTACTTTAGGCTTGGTTATGTGTCATGCTTTATCCAATGAGATGAGAGTATAATAACATTGCCCCATCATAGCAGAAGCTTTAAATAGGATTGTGTGATCCTCTCTGGCTCTCTTGTGCTTCTCTCCTCTACCTCCAGCATGGTACCCTGAACAAGTTGCTCTGGACCCAGCTGGAAGGTCATGAATTCCAGCTGAGTTCAGTGGAACTCCAGCCAATGAGCAGTTCTCATGTAATATGAACACAAAAAAGTTATTTTGTAAAACAACTAGGTTATGTGGGTTATTTAAATTGTTAATATTACTGAAAAAAGTGAAAACACATATTCTATTCAACTTCAACCTTTATTGTGTCCTGTAACTATTTTATCAATATTTTTAAATAATGCACATATAATGAGACCCACTTTCTATTATTCTCAGACAAGGCAGATTCTGTCTTTATAGACAAATAACATGATCCTGCAATAATGCAATAGTAGGAATGAATTTAGGGTACTGCAGAGAGTAATTATCTTATGTTCCTGTTATCTCCTTTTGGTTGTGCAGCAAGATATTTTCTAAGAAAAATCTCTCCTCTCCGGCAACCCTCAAGAATTGAGTGAGCATGTATACAAAGCAAACTTTTATATGCACCAGTTGTAATTGAGATGACAAAAAAGAGTAATATCAAAACAGTATTCAAAGAAATTTTTTCCATAAAATATTCTATAGCTGAAATTTACTTACTCATTGATTGCAGTCAAAGTATGCAAAAGCTGGTTATTCAGATCTCACTGGCCCACTAACAGAACTGTTTACCTAAAATGTAATTCTACATGATATTGCCAATTGATATTAAGTGCCATTATAAAAAAATACAGTCTCGTGGTGCTCATTTCTGAGTCTCTTTTAAGAATAATTTGATAATATTGTTTATTACACAGCAGAGAAATTTCTGTCTGCAATTTGTACAAGAATAATGTATTTTTTATTAGCAAATGTTTGTTTTGATCTTATCTTTGCAGTAAATTTGTCTAAGTAACCAGGTTCCCTTCATTCTTTCCAATATTAAAAAAATAAAGCTCAATCTGACATTTTTCTTACATGTATTTTCCTCTTATATGTATTATATTACCATCCTGGTTGTTATTTTATTTCAATTTTTAACATTTCATATCCTATGTGCCATTGTAAATCCCCTAAAACTTGTAAATCCCCTAGAACAAATTGTGGCATCATTTTAGAAATACAAATGTTATACATGTTATATATATATATATTTATATATACAAATTATATATACAAATGTTATATATACAATTATATATACAAATGTTATAAACGTCATATATATATATATAATTATAATTCTTACATGAATCTATATACATCTTTAACTGCTTTCCCAAAATACCAATGTGATAAAACCATATATCTTTGGTTTCTTCATGTAAAAATTACTTTCTGTCTAATATCCAGGATCTGTTTAAGCTCAAATAATATAACTCTATAAACTCTTCCTCTTAAAACTAACACTTAGGCAGTCATTTTCTTCTGCACTGCCAATAAGAGTAATATAGAAATAAACCTCCCCTTTACAATACCTACTTCTTTCACCTGACTCTTAATTAAAAGACCACGGTTCTCACACTTTCATGTGCATGTTAATCACCGTAGAATCTTGTTAAAATGCAGCTTCTGATTTAGTAATTACCGTGGGTCTGAGATTCCGCATTTCTTACAAGCTGCTGCTGCTGCTGCTTGTATTCAAATAACTAGTGAAAGGGATTAGACTCAGCTAAATGCTGTAGTAAATAATGTTAGCCACCTACACAGGAAAAATTTTAAGGTAATCTCAAAATTTTAAATTATAGCAGGAACCTGAAAGCACATTTGAGGCCTGATATTCCAAAACCTAGTTAAAACACTGTATTTAACCTACCATTGACCTAAAATTCCCCTACTTTCAATAATGTGGATATTTGCATAATGTAATCTATAAAACCAAAACAGTAAGCAGGAAAATGATTTAAAGAATAATAAATGAGTAAACATTCTTCACCTTCGGGAAAAAGCAATTCTGTAACACCAGAATTAAAATTTGAGTTACTGAATTTCAGCATATTACAAAAATAAATTCTGGAATGTAAGTTGTATAGTTAGCTTAGAGAAAATGTGATTGTTTATGCATTTTGTTTTGGTTTAAACAAATCTGTTGGCATTCTGCAAAGAGAAACAGAGACAAATGGTTTAAACAGACCTTCTTTCTGTGTTTCAGTACACTGCCATAAAACAAGCAAGATGGAAAATTTTTGCTGGCGTTATCACAAGTGCTTACCATAAATATATTATAGTACATGCAGAAAGACTGCAGGGAAACTAGTGCTATCAAACTGTGGATTGATTTCATTCCTACTTTTTATACTGATTATTTTTGTTTGTTTACTTTGGTTTGCTTTGTTTTGCGTGATTATCATACACAATGGAAAAATGCAGGAAAACACACCATTGATTTTCTCCATTATTTGCAAAACATTAATGAGGAATTATGTAAACATTGATATTTTTAATGAAGACAGCTTTTGTTTTCATGAACTTATGGGTCTAGGAGGATATGAGTGTTTCATGTTATTAAAAACAAATCTGCTTTGACACTAGAGTGTGATCTTCTTAGGGGATTTTCATTTATTCATCTTTGGACCCTCAGAACCTACCGTAACTGTTGGAAAATAATTATTTGCCAAAACATGACTTCCTCATGCTGTATCATAAGATAATAAGAAAAATCTTATTAACTAAAATTAATGCTGTATTAAACTCAGTTTTCTGTTACCTAGAATAGCATTGAAGCCTAATTACAGAGGGATATAACAGTGATAAAGGAGGTTAGGAGAGACATGTCACCATATAATGTTATTTTATTATAGACAAAAGTAAATAAGGGAAGAATCGAGCTCTTTCTTTCTCTTTTTAATTTCATAAAATATATGGAAACACTTTTGACTTATAAAAAATATTTTCTATCATCACTATGCTTGGGTTTTATATTATGACCTTTTGTTTAATCAACACAGAGCGTATAGGTATAGGAATTTGAGACTGTTCTAATAGTCATCCACTCAAAAATGTTGGCTCCTTCTCTTCAATTTGATCAATTAATTTTCCTACTCTCTTAATGATTAGTGGTCAGATAGCCATGATATTTCCCGTATTGTACAACTGAATATTTTTTATATATTGAGTACCTATTTGTATCAATTTTTTTTTTTTAACCAAGGAATTCGGAATATTTTATTTTCATTGTCTCATCGTTTCAGACAAACACGTCTTTTCAGGCTTTAAAAATTATTATTTGGGTTTTTAGGCCCAAATTTATCTCATAATTTTTTTGTATCAATGCATATATGGTGTTTGAATATATTTTACCTTTGCATACAGTTTTTTTTTTTTTGTCTGCTTTTTTCTTTTTTTATATATACTTTTAAGTTCTAGGGTACATGTGCACAACGTGCAGGTTTGTTATATATGCATGCTTGTGCCATGTTGGTGTGCTGCACCCATCAACTCGTCATTTACATCAGGTATAACTCCCAATGCAATCCCTGCCTCCTCCCCTCTCCTCCCTCCCCATGATAGGCCCCGGTGTGTGATGTTCCACTTTCTGAGTCCAAGTGATCTCATTGTTCAGTTCCCACCTGTGAGTGAGAACACGTGGTGTTTGGTTTTCTGTTCTTGTGATAGTTTGCTGAGAATGATGGTTTCCACCTGCATCCATGTCCCTACAAAGGACGCAAAATCATCCTTTTTTATGGCTGCATAGTATTCCATGATGTATATGTGCCACATTTTCTTAATCCAGTCTGTCACTGATGGACATTTGGGTTGATTCCA
>NW_012115178.1:119540-150251 GCF_000951035.1 Colobus angolensis palliatus
TTCTCTGTATTTCCTGAATTTGAATGTTGGCCTGCCCTACTAGGTTGAGGAAGTTCTCCTGGATGATATCCTGAAGAGTGTTTTCCAACTTGGTTCCATTTTTTCCCCCTCACTTTCAGGCACCCCAATCAGATGTAGATTTGGTCTTTTTACATAATCCCATACTTCTTGCAGACTTTATTCATTTCTTTTTCTTCTTTTTTCTTTAGATTTCTCTTCTCACTTCATTTCATACATTTGATCCTCAATCGCTGATATTCTTTCTTCCAGTTGATCCTGTCGGTTACTGAAGCTTGTGCATTTTTCATGTATTTCTCGTGTCATGGTTTTCATCTCTGTCAGTTCGTATATGGCCTTCTCTGCATTAATTATTCTAGTTATCAATTCTTCCACTCTTTTTGCAAGATTTTTAGTTTCTTTGCACTGGGTATGTAATTCCTCCTTTAGCTCTGAGAAGTTTGATGGACTGAAGCCTTCTTCTCTTCTCTCGTCAAAGTCATTCTCTGACCAGCTTTGATTCATTGCTGGCGATGAGCTGCGTTCCTTTGGAGGGGGAGACGTGCTCTTATTTTTTGAATTTCCAGCTTTTCTGCTCTGCTTTTTCCCCATCTTTGTGGTTTTATCTGCCTCTGGTCTTTGATGATGGTGACATACTGATGGGGTTTTGGTGTGGGTGTCCTTCCTGTTTGTTAGTTTTCCTTCTAACAGTCAGGACCCGCAGCTGTAGGTCTGTTGGAGATTGCTTGAGGTCCACTCCAGACCCTGTTTGCCCGGGTATCAGCAGCAGAGGCTGCCGAAGATAGAATATTGCTGAACAGCAAGTGTACCTGTCTGATTCTTGCTTTGGAAGCTTCCTCTCAGGGGTGTACTCGAGCATGTGAGATGTGGGGTGTCAGTCTGCCCCTAGTGGGGGATGTCTCCCAGTTAGGCTACTCAGGGGTCAGGGACCCACTTGAGCAGGCAGTCTGTTCATTCTCAGATCTCAACCTCCATGTTGGGAGATCCACTGCTCTCTTCAAAGCTGTCAGAGTGACTGTCAGACAGTTTGTGACTGCAGAGGTTTCTGCTTTGTTGTTGTTGTTGTTGTTGTTGATTAGCTGTTCCCTGTCTCCAGAGGTGGAGTCTACAGAGACAGGCAGGGCTCCTTGAGCTGCTGTGAGCTCCACCCAGTTCGAGCTTCCCAGAGCCTTTGTTTAGGTATTTAAGCCTCAACAATGGCGGGCACCCCTCCCCCAGCCTGGCTGCTGCCTTGCAGTTAGATCGCAGACTGCTGTGCTAACAATGAGGGAGGCTCTGTGGGTGGGTGTGGGACCCTCCCGGCCAGGTGTGGGATATAATCTCCTGGTGTGCCCGTTTGCTAAGACCCTTGGTACAGCACAGTATTGGAGTGGGAGTTACCCGATTTTCCAGGTGTTGTGTGTCTCAGTTCCCCTGGCTAGGAAAAGGGATTCCCTTCCCCCTTGCGCTTTCCAGGTGAGGCGATGCCTCGCCCTGCGTCAGCTCTCGCTGTTCGGGCTGCAGCAGCTGACCAGCACCGATTGTTTGGCAGTCCCTAGTGAGATGACCCCAGTACCTCAGTTGAAAATGCAGAAATCACCTGTTTTCTGTGTCACTTGCGCTGGGATCTGGAGACTGGAGCTGTTCCTATTCGGACATCTTGCTCCCTCCCTGTATCAATTATTTACCAGTAAATAACCTGATTGATGCAGACAGGCATGATATCCATGTAGAATCATATGAGTGACATATGTTTTAACTCTTTTAAAATAAGAAAAACATCATACATATAAAAATGCTCTAATTAAATTAATAATGATAAAATGATACTCATCAAATGATCATCAAAAAATAAAACATTATCAATACTTATACCACTTATGTTCTACTCTTTTTTTGTCTTTCTAAGTCCCTATTCCAGATTGAAATGCTAGCCGAGATGTATCATTTGATTTTAAAAATATAGTTTATTAGCTAACGTGTGTGTTACAGGAGTTATTAAGAAATTATTGTAGGCAGGAAGAGAGGAAAAGGGTCTTGGGAAGGTTTTGTCTCTTTAAAGCAGCTCCAGAAATGTTTCCTGTCTAGCAGGAAAGCCTCTGCTCTTGGAGCCAGGCCAGCAACCTTTGATATGCAAATACTGGCCATTAGAAACTGGGTCCACCCAAACGTGGCAATTCCAGACCTCTTCTTCCTTCCCCTCACAGGTACGTGGCAACATGGCCACCCCCATATATCCCCACCTGTGTAGAAGATCATGGCACCCTGCATTTGTCTATTTAAAAGCTAGAGTGGGAGGGACAGTATTTTCACAAGCCAAGTGATTGACGTGCCTGGTCAAACCAATCCCCTGAGCCCTATGCAAATCAGACACCACCTCCTTCAACCTCCTCATATAAGCAGCCACGTTTCCGCTGCACAAAGGGCTTCATCTCTCAGCTTTGGAGCCCCCAACCCATTCTGTCTCGGTACAGGGGAGCTGTTTTCTTCTTCTGTCCTTCTTTCTTGCCTAATAACTTTTCACTCCTTAAAACCACTCCACGAGTGTCCATGTCATTTTATCCAAACTGGCACAAGGACAAAGAATGCTGGTGTTCTTCCACTTATCGGGGCCATGTCATATCATATGTATGCCTAAACTAATGTTGTTTAATTTTACATTTTTCAAACTTAAAATTTAATTAAAAAAATAAACATTGTATTTGTTTTCTGGTTTGCTTATTTGGTTCAAAATAATTATTTGAAATTTATCTTTGGGAATGCATACATAGTAGTTTATTCATTGCCACTGCTGCATAAAATTACATTTTATAATTATGCCCTGATCTATAGATTTATTATATTACTTTTGGACATACAGCCTGATTTGAGTATATTTGTGTTAAGGCAAATTTGCTTTGGAAGTTATTACACTTGGACTCCAAAGCACATGCATATCAAGTTTTTTAAGGAATATGTCCAGTAGTTGAAATGCTGAGCTATAGAGCAAGAGAACATACAAATTACTGGAAAATGACAAACTGTCTTCTAAACTGTTATGTTAATTGAACTTCCACCAGCAAACTATAAGAATGATTTTTACTTCATAACTGTGCTGTTAAATATGTTGGTCTCTAGTTACATATTGCTATAAAGTTAATCTTTATAATGGTATAACATTAAAACCTCATTTTCTCAGTCTTATTAGTCACATTGCAAGAATTCAATAAATGCACATAGAATTGGGGAACTGAACTGGTGTTGTACAACATAAGTTAGAACATTTGTATCATTGTAGAAAGTTTCTGTTATGTGCGCATCTAATTGTAGAGACTACCCAAACAGGCTAAGTGTGAGCAACAAGGCTGTGTATTCACTTGGGTGCCAGCGGGATGAGCGAGAAAATTTTGTCAGCGGAAGGTGGTGGGACTGGAGTTAGTTTTATAAGCAAGGGGTAAGCAGCGGAAAGTTACAGTTAGGGGCCATTTATTGCGGGCAGGGGAAGAATGTCACAAGGTACAGTGTCAAAAGGTGGGGGAGGTCACAGGGCACAATGTCACAAGGTTGACTGATCAGTTAGAGTAAGGCAGGAACATGTCACAGTGGTGGAATGTTGCAAGGTCGGTTAATCAGTTGAAGCAGAAACAATGTGTTTCTTCTTTTGTGGCTTTCCTGTCCTATCAGACTTTCTGGCTCCAGGAGGCCTTCTGGTCATGTAGGTGTGGGTCACAGGGGTCACAATGACTTGACCGTGATGCAGCCTGGTCAGAAGACCTTACAGTTTCATCACACAGCTCTGCTCTATGGCCCTGACTAAAGTAGGTATGGATCCAAAAGTTTGAATTTTGTTTTTGAATTGTTACATAATTATGATATTAATTTGTATTTCTGTAGTATTAATAAACATTTTCTCATGTCAAATATCTATATGTTCATAATTTTTGCCTTTTCTTAGCGAGTGGTCTTTATTCCTTATTAACACATAGACATGTTTACATATAATTAGGCTAATAATTATTTGTCAGTCATATGCACAGCAAACATTTGTCACTGTGGCTTCTCTTTTTATTCTCTTTGTGGTATTTTCTGATATGGGGTCTTAACACTTCCTTTAAGACTAACATGTTTTATGGCTCAAGAAATTATTTCATACATCAAATTATAGCAATATTTTGCTTATATTTTATTCTTAATTAAAATTTTTATGGAATTAATATTTATTTACATTTAACCTCATAATTACCATTTTTTAAAAAATCAAATTTCTTCCTTCTGGTATAATATTGTATCTTCTTCAGATATTACTTTAGAGAAGAATTATACATAAAAAACTTTCTACTTTTTTATTTTATAAAAATCTCATTTCCTTCTCATTTAGAAAAAAAAAATTGAATTGACAGTGTTTTGCTTACCCTCTTCAGGATTTTTTGAAAAGCAGAGCATGTTGGCTTACACCCATATTCTTAGCACTTTGGGAGGCTGAGATGAGAGGATCATGTAAGGTCAGGAATTTGAGGCTGCAATTAGCTATAATTGTGCCACTGCAGTTTAGTATGGGCAACAGAGGGAGATTTTTTTATATCTAAAAAATAACTAAACAAATAAATAAGGCATTTCACTGTCTTCTGACTTCCATTGTTAACATTGAGTAGTCTCCTGTAATTTCTAACTAATCTTTCTTTTCACATGTTTTAAATATTTTCAGTCTTCTCCTTTAATTATGTAACCATATGAAAGAAACTTGTGCTGTGTCCTGCACTTGTAATTTTAGTGTCTTCCTTTTTTGAACATTTCATTACTGCAGTTTTTTCTGTTTTGACATAAGAAAGAGGGAGAAAGAGAGAGAGAGAGAGAACTTTTGTTTTCAGAACATTATCTTGGAGAATATATTGAAATTTTCATATGAAGTAAATTTATCCAGAGGGAGTTTCTTTTGACTCTGTCTACTGTCTAAGGATATATACCAACACTTCAAATCATATTATTTTTCCTTAAAGCTAGAAAGCTGTATGAACTACATATCATAGCTAAAACATGTAAATGTCAATGCTGATGAGGGGTTAAGAATTTCCAGGAGAAACATTCTCTATAGCTGTCATCAAGTTCAAGATAAGTTCATATACCCAGTGTCTACCCCAGTGGAATATGTTTTATTTTCCCCAGCTGAGAATTTTGCCATTTAGGCATTCCAGTTTCTAGATTTTTGTTCTCCATATATGTATTTCACATTTCTATCAATGAATTATACACACACACACACACACACACATACACACACATGGTCTTTAAAAATTTCATGGTAAATGCATATTATAAAAAAAGAATGAATTTTGAAATATTTTTTGCACCAAAAATAAACTGGTGCTAACTTGTTATAACATTCTAACTTGAGGTGCTAAGAAGGAGAAGATATCAGTTTGAAAAAAAATCCTATCATAGCAGCATGAATTCTTCTAAAAGTGAGTCAAGAACAAACATCAAATTTATGGTGAAACTTGCATGGGAGAATGGTGAAATCATTGATACTTTATAAAAAGTTAATGGAGGCAATCCCCCCCACAAAAAATTAGCAAATAGTTACAAATGGTTAACTCATTTTAAGAAGACAGGAGACTACGTTGAAGATGAAGTCTGCAGTGGCAGGCTATCCAGATCAATTTGCAAGGAAAAAGTTAGTTTTGTTCATATCCTAATTAAAAAGAACCAATGATTGACAGCACAAGCAATAGGCAACACTATAAACATCACAATTGGTTCAGTTTGCACAATTCTGACTGAATAAAGTTGAGCAGACTTGTAACTCAGATGTCAAAACCTTTGCTCCCAAATCATCTGCAGACAAGAACAGAGCTTTCAATGAAAATTTTAAACAAGTGCAATCAAGATCCTAATGCATTTTTTCAAAGAATTATAACAGAAGATGAAATTGGCTCTACCAGTATGATCCTGAAGATAAAGCAAAATCAAAGCAATGGCTACCAAGAAATGAAAGTGATCCAGTCAAAGGAGTGTACTGGTCAACAGCAAAGGTCATGGCAACAGCTTTTTTTTTTGTTTGTTTGTTTTTTTTTTTTTTTTGGTGGGAGGTTGTTGAGGGCATTTTGCTTGTTGACTTTCTGGAGGACCAAATAAAGATAACATCTGCTTATTATAGGCAGAAAAACACTCAGAAAATCTTCACCAGAGAGTCCTTCTCCACTACAGCAATGCCCCTGTTCACTCCTTTCATCCCACAAAGGCAATTTTGCAAGAGTTTTGATGAGAAACTATTAGACATCCACATTAACAGCTTGATTTGGGTCTGTCTGATTGTGTTTGTTTTTCAATTAAATAAAATCTGTAAAGGGTATACATTTTTCTTCAGGAAATAGTGTAAAAAAGACTACATTGACATGACTAAATTCCCAGGACGTTCAATTCTTGAATAAAGTTAATGACTGATATCATCATTTACAGAAAAATGTTGAACTTTATGTATATAGCTTATGTTGAAAAATAAAGTTTATATTTTTTATTTTTATATTTTTATTCCATTTTTCCAGAAACTTTTTGATGTCCTCTCATGTGTGTATATATCTGTGTGAATATATGTTTCTGTATAAATATACATTAAATATATTCAACTTTTTGAGCCAAAATTTTTTGCCAGTCATATGCATACGAATATATTAAATATATTAATTGCTTTTCTGAGACTATAGTTTGCCATATTGTCAAAGTAAATTTCTCATTTCACAATTTACTAAACTTTTTAATTTTATTAAAATACCATAGGTCTGTATTAGCACTTTTAACAATCTAATTTAACAAATTTGCACTTTAAAGTGTAACTATTTTTACACTTCTAATTTATACTGGGCTTCAATAGTTAATAGACATTTTGATATTAAGCACAAAATTTGATACAATACAAAAATATGATAAACTGGTGTTTGAGTGTGTCTTATTATAAGCTATAACTGGACTCACTCAGAGAGGATTTAAAATTATGTACATATAACAAACTTAATAAATATCCAAAGTTTATATTAAAACTATAAAACACTTCTGAAAAATAAAAAAGTAGACAGGAAAAATAAAAACTCTTATTCTCTTCTTGAATAATGATAAATATAAAAGATATTGAAATATTTTATAGTCTTTTTCATCACCTTTTTATGCATTTATTCATAAACAGAGCCATTTAATACAAATACAAATACAAAAATATATTCAAGTATATTTAAACATTTTATGTATGACAAGGTACCAAATAAATCAATGGGAAGTGATAAATGATTTGAGAAGAAGTACTGAGATAACCGGATAATGAAACGGAAAAATTAAAATTTGATCAGGTTCTGATGCCATATATAAGAAAATAGGATATTCGTAAGTGAATTAGAGATTTACAGACAAAAGTAAAAATTTTATTATGGATAGACAAATTTGAGCAATTTCATTTTATAAAGACTAAAGGGAAATGTTCTCAGATAAAGTTCAAATACAGTAGTATTAATACAAATGATTAAAACACATGACTACATAGAAACAAAAAAAATCACATGTAGAAATATCCCATGATAAAAGTACAAAATGAATGGAATATCAAGGTAAATTTGATACCACACAAAGAATTAATACACTGAAGATATTAAACATTTCTAACATGATTTGAAAAAAATCACTTACTATAAATGGATAAGATAAAAACAATTTACAGAAATTATCATTTATAATTAGGAAAAATACACATTAATATTACATAAAATGCTACATCTCACCATTGAGACATTTGACATTTAATAACAAACTCTCTTGAAGAATGAATAGAAAACAAGTATGCTTCTACTTTAATGATAACACAAAATGTTATACCTCTGGAGGTTAACTTGGCTATATCTAACAAAATTGCACCTCTGTTCACCTTTTAACCCTGTAAACTTACCTCTAGGAATTAATTCCCAAAAAAATTCAAAATACTTTATGCCCATTGCACTGCTATTTAAAATAGCAAGAGACTGGAAGTAATACAAATATTCATCAATAGCAGAATTTATAAGAAAGTACTGTACATGCACACCATGGTGACAGTTTTCAAAAACACAATCAATATGCTATGGTGGGTTGATATCTATAAAAATGCAAATAATATCATATATTTTAATCTAAGAAATTGACAGAATGCAAATATATCCAAGTATGTGTATATGAGTTCAAATAATTAATTTGATAAATAAATTCAATATTAATAAATATTAATTAATTGAGGAGGTGGTGAGAACAGTTTGGGTGAGACAGATTGGAAGCTAGACTTCCTGAATATGTCTGATATAATATTGATCTTGGGATCACACAGATATTGTCAATATTAAAATATATTAAGGTAAAATGCAAACAAGAAAAAGAAAACCCACATTAAAATATCATTGTGATTCTGCACATTTGATTGATGATTTAACCACAGAGAGAATTACTTCCTGTATCTTTAAAGTACTTCTGTATCTTTAAAGTGCTTGAACATCCCTGGTGAGATATATCCTAAGGAAAATTAATAACTGCAAATAATCATAGCTGTATACAAATTTATATTTAATAATAATATTACTATTTTGTGTTTATTAATGTATACATATTTGTGCATAATATGTAGTAGACATATTCATATATATATACATTGCATATCAAGTATATAAGTAATTATGCTAACTTTTTGTAGAACAAAGATTTTAAACGTAAAAAATAAGCACAAACTAGGATTATAAATCATGCTGTTATAAAGAACACATGCACATGTATGTTTATTGTGGCGCTATTCACAATAGCAAAGACTTGGAATCAACCCAAATGTCCATCAGTGACAGACTGGATTAAGAAAATGTGGCACATATACACCATGGAATACTATGCAGCCATAAAAAAGGATGAGTTCGTGTCCTTTGTAGGGACATGGATGCAACTGGAAACCATCATTCTCAGCAAACTATTGCAAGAACAGAAAACCAAATACCGTATGTTCTCACTCATAGGTGGGAATTGAACAATGAGATCACTTGGACACAGGAAGGGGAACATTACACACCAGGGCCTGTTGTGGAGTGGTGGGAGAGGGGAAGGATAGCATTAGGAGATACACCTAATGTAAATGACGAGTTAATGGGTGCAGCACATCAACATGGCACATGTCTACATATGTAACAAACCTGCACCTTGTGCACATGTACCCTAGAACATAAAGTATAATTTTTAAACAAATAAATAAAAAATAAAATAAAATAAGCACAACTGTAATCCTAAATTAGATTTTGACATATTAATATATATTCATGTAATATTGTTCTCTTTCAATTTTTTTAAATTTTTGTTTCCTGTAAGGGCTCAGATGCAGTGACTAACCTTTTAGCAATGAACCCCCTTAGTGTTCAGATTACAATCTCTATTTACAATTTATTTATCCAACAAACAAGGTTCTATAGAGAAATGGTAGGATATGTACAATATGAAATTGGAAATTTGTATGAAACTAGAAACCGAGAAACTACTAATCACTACTGGTTTTGTGCCATCAGGAGACAGATACCAACGTGAACTGGCTCCATTAGCCATATGGATGTCACAAAATCATCTATCAAATATTGTTAACAGAAAATAGAATCTAATCTGGTTTCTAGATAATTCACTGTAGAGACATCAGTTGGAAAAAGTCTTAAATGACACAACACGGATAAGATCAGCAAAATTAGAATGTGAGAGATGTTCTCTGAGGTGAATAAATGAGAAGAAAAAACAAAGAAAGGGGTCTCTCATGAAGTAAAAGAAAAAAATGCATGCAATATATGAAACACATTTGACTTCCGATTTGAACAAATATACTTTAAAATGTACATCTAAAAAACTCAAGGATAAGTGACATTGATAGAATATTTGAATATTTTAAAAAGTTGTTAAAAGCTTAGGTGCTATGCTATTATGGTAGCTTTAAAATATATTTCAATATATTAATATGTACTAAATCATTTATGGATGAAATGACATCGTTTCTAAGGTTTGTTTTAACTCTTATTTGTGGGAAGGTGATGGGTGGAGAAAGAAGGAGATAAAGATAAAATAATACGATGACGTATTAATGGCTGCTAGAGAGTAGTCCTTGGTGTTATTATACTATTCTTTCTATTCATATGTGCATGTTTCCACAAGGACAAGTTAAAAATAAATAAGCAAACTTCCTATTGAACACTATAAACCAAACACACAAAGAAAACAGCACAACCACCAATTGAATAAGAATCCTTACAAGTTGAGTCTAAGTGTTTCAGGAGTTCCTCGGGTAATTTAAGTGTTCAGGCAAAGGTAAGGACCACTGCTAAGGAACCACAAGGTGGGCAAAGTTAACTCTAAAATATTTGTTGATGGAAGCAGTTTTGACACACTTTAGCTCTTTTGTGATTATGGAGAGTAAATGAAATTTTCCCTGTTGTGTGAGTTTTAGGCACTCAAAGCTGTTAATAAAGTAATATCTTCTAAAGAAAGCTTTTTTTTTTTTTTTTTTGCATCAATGAAGTAACTTAGCCAAAATCAATTTTGTAACACTTAACTCATCATTTTTAGGACTTTTTGAAAGAATTGAAAATTCTATGTAGTAAGGAAAAATTAGAGTAAGAGCCTTAGAAAGAGTTAATGGGGTATGTGGTGCTTCTCCTTAAAAGTGGATAGAAAAGAGGTGTACTTCTTTTCAAAACAACCAAAGGAATCTTTATGGAAAATCAGGAGATACTGGCTGGTGTTACTTGAAGTTCATGGGATATACGGATTGATTTTCAGATTGTGCATGGACAATTGTAAATACAAATGACTATGGCTATAATGGCTTGAGGTGGCCAAAATTTAAAGAAAAAAAAAAGGAAAAGAAAGTCACTACTACTAGGAGCTGGTACTGTCCAAGCGGACCAAAGACGTTTCTGTTTACCAGGAATCAGATGTGAACTTGCTGGGAGATATTAAGAGGAATTCTATTTAGAATTCTCACTTAGAAGGCAAGGAGATCTCAGTGAAATGGTAACTGCTGAATTTCCAGGACTAAGGAATTGGCTAAAGAAAGTATGAAAGCCATATAATTACAGGTCTCAGGAGCTTTGTCAAGAGCCGTAACAACTTGAAGAAGAAGAAGAAAAAAAAAAAATCCCACAGACGAAAACTCAGCAACTGAACATCTTCTACCCAGAGACACCAACACCCAGAGTTGGAGACTTCTGCTTCTTTCCTAATTCATCCAATAGAGACTAAGATCTATGGCTGCCACAGTGTTTTGGAGTGAAGGCATAGCAACCAGTTTATAAAGTCCCCCTATCCAGCTTCGGCCTCCAAGCTTAGGTTAGATTTGAGCTGCAGAAGGGTCAGAGGCGTCCAATATGAGCGCAACTCCATCTTGAGCGAGGGCTAGGGAAATGAGACCGAGACTTACTGGGCTGCATACCCAGAAATTCAGGCATTCCTAGCTTCTAAATGTTTAAGGTTAAGGGAACAAATTAATAATGTTTACTAAACAGACCCAGACTTTGGAGTGTCCTAATATCCCAATATCTTAAGAACAAAGGAATTCTTAATTTTGGTTAAAAAATAATATTGAATCTTGCAAAATATAGTAATTAAGAAAATTAATCATTTATCACAAACCCTTGTGAGCACATCTGTTCACGATCTTTTTTTATTCTATATATACATGAATTATACCTAGGGTGGATGTTCCTCTTCTTACTTTTGGGAAAGCCTCACTCTGTCTGTGGAGTAGCTGTACTTTCCCCACTTTACTTTCTTAATAACCTTGCTTTTACTTTGCATTGTGGACTAGCCCTGAATTAGTTCTTGCATGAGATCCAAGAACCCTCTCTTGGAGTCTGAATTGGGACCCCTTTCCTATAACAGAAGGAGATAAACTTTAAGATTTTTAAGTGTTTGGAGCATTGAACAATGGACCTAAACAAGATAAGTCTTTTTGCTTATTAACCTGAGACTATTTGTGACTCAATAATACCTGAAGAGCAATTGGTCCTGTACAAGATTTAATTCAAGTTTGGAGAATATGAAGACAAGAAAGAAAATATGTGAAAGGAAAGGAAAATATAAATTATGTTGTGCTTGCTATCTATTTAGAACAGCTCATTTAAAATTTTTTACAGGAAGCTACAAATACGTAAGAGAAAAAGATACCACATTTTTCTAAGATCTATTTATGTAATGTATAAAAGAACTAAAACAATTAGAAAATAGTTTTAATATTATCTTCATTTGCCAAAATATAAAATTGTATATCCACTAAAATTTCTAAAAATTTTCATTATGAAAACATTATATCCACTTCTATGAGGCTGTCTGTGTGTATATGAGTGAGAGAGAAACAGACTGCATGAGGCTGCATGATTCATTGAAGAAGAGAAAAATGTGGAGGAATATAAAGTACACCTGGTCCTGAATCTCATGGAGTTACATAGAATGAGTTTTCGGCCTCTCATCATGAAAATTCACAAAGGGTGGTGGTGGGTCCGATCTCATATATATGAATCTCTAAACGACTGTTCCACAAAGACACAGCAAAGGATCAACCAAAGAACAGCAGAGGAGCCATGCTGGCATTCAATGAATGCACTAACTGCTTTTTTACAGTGTTCTTCAATGTGTTACTTCTGTCATGCTGAGACCTGCATAAAAATGAAATGTCATACTTCACTACCCTTCCAGCCAGTGGTACAGTTTATTTTCTTGTCTTCTGATAGAGTTCACAAATTTAATAACTGCCTTTTATCCTGGTCTCTATATTCCCTTTCAGCTTCCTATTCAGTCTTCTCTCTCTCTGCAGGCTTGCAGGAAATGCCTCATTTTAGGTTTTCTATAAAGGACATAATAGACAAGAGAAGCAAAAGCGAAGAGGTTATTATCTATCATTTAGAAATGGACAAGGGGCAATCAGACCATTTTAATGGAGGCAGAGTGAAAAAAAAAAGAAAAAAATAAAACCTCTTTGCTATTGTGATATTTACCGTGTTCTTTCGGTTGAAACAATTTGTGCCAGAATAAATTGAGTAGTTAATGTTGAAAAGTGTATTATGGTTCTTTTAATCAGTGTCCACTTTGGAAAAAAATTTATACTTAATAAAAAAATAATAATGGGGTTATTTTCAGGGAAATGGCGATAAAATGAGACTGACTTTTTAAGCTAATTAACAAATACAGTGATGAATTTGAGTTTTTCTGCTTTGATGCATGTGTCTATAATTAATAATGACTTTGCAGGTCTCCACATGTTTCCTAAATGACAATGACAATATCATTAATGAGATACATTATTGTACAGGATTTTTGGAAGTTGGAAAATAATAGAGAAAGGTTCAGGCAATATTTCTAAAGAAATATCATCTGCTGGTGGAACCAATAATCCTTCATTTACATTCTCATTAAGGATTGAATAGACAACGCATCACATTCTTCTGAGTTGCTTTTAAATATGCAGGCAGGCACATTACTAGCAACTTGCAAGAGTGAGTTTGTAACTAGACGTCTTTGTTCCTGTCCCATGCTCTATAACTCTCACCTCTTTGATTAAAAACACAGCATGTGAGAATGAATCATTGTTAATCTCAGAGAAAATGGTTTCTAACATTGAATTATTTAAATGCTAATTGCAGTGCTTTGCCTACAAATAATCAACCTCAACCGAAACTTTTAACTAGATGATGTTTAATTCTCTTTCAAAATACCAAGTGGCTCTCAATGCTTCGATAGTTCTTGCATCCCAATAAGTAAATATCAAAGGATGTACTTTAGAAGAAGCATGAGATTGAACATGCTTAAAGTAATTTTCTATCACATTCTATTCCTACTTTATAGCATTAGCTTGCAGGATCACAGTTATCCTATGTACTTCTAAAAATTCCAGTACTAGATACATTTGGCATGATACTACTCTAATTATAATCAGAATTGCATCTGAATTCATTTCATGCCATTTTTTTCTTACCACACTAAAGACATAGGAGCTTTGTGAGAAAACTGTGAGCTGATATGTAGTTAAATCATTCTCTCAGTGAAAATTTTCAGAGTTTATAAAAGGAGGTCTTCTTAGGTTAGAACATTCAGGAGTTATTCTTAAATTTTGGAGTGCATAAGAATGATCTGAGGTGTCTATTAAACATATAGTTTCCTGAGCTACGGCTCTAGAGATTTATAGTAAACACTTTGCGCAGGAGACCTAAGCTTTTGCATATATTGTCATGCCTCGTGTGATTCTTTTAAACTCTATGAAAGCACATTTTGAGAATTTGTTTTTTTATTATATTATCAACACTGAGATATTCTTATTATTTTTAATGCCATAATCACATTTCCAATTCTTCTGAATTTGACAAAACACTTTATTGAATTTTATCCTTCTTTCCTCCAGTCTTTCTTAACACTCTTCTTTCTCTCCATAAAATAAATTTTCTTTGGTTTATTGTCTGTTTTCTTTTATATTACTACAACATCTACCTAACTGGCTTTCCTATGCCTTTTTGTTCTACTTTAATACATTACAAATATTGCCATTACAATAATTCTCAAATTTAGTTATCTGTTGAAATACATTACTGTCAAAGTGATTATACATATACTAATACAGTAGTTGCAGTAGCTTTCAAAATGTTGTGACTATAACACAAGAAATGCTTTTTACGCTGCAATGGTATATGCATACATAGGTAACTGAAACACACACACACACACATGTGCAAAAGATGTTTTACAAACCAGGACTTATCCTATTGCATGTAACTCAATTCTTTTCTATAATGTTTTGGTGTATTCTAGTCTATGATTTTTTAAATTATTGATAAAAAATTCACTAAATTGACCCACAAATGAATTCTGACTTGCATTTTGATTATTGGCCCTAGACTTCAGTTATTCACTGTAAGAATCACGCTATTTTGATTATTTTAAATTGCTGCTTATTGTCCAGAAAGTCATCACAGAGAAATGTAAATTTACTTGATGATGAAATAGAAGACCTGGAATTGCTCCCATCTTGCTGAAAACTGGACCATTACAAATATGTAATATCAGTTTATACTTCCTGAGATGTTATTCTGTAAATACATTACTCATAATAATCACATTTTTAAAAACCTGCAGAGTCTTGCTCTATCTCCCAGGCTGGAGTTCAGTGACATGATCATGGCTCATTCCAGCCTCAACCTCCTGGACTCAAGTGATCTTCCTTTCTCAACCTTCCAAGTAGCTAGGACTGCAGGAGTGCACCACTCTGCCTGGCTAATTTTTATTTTTTATTTTTACAGAGATGGGGTCTAACTATGTTGTACAGGCTGATCTTGAACACCTGGCCTCAGGCAAGCCTCCTGCCTTAGCCTACCAAAGTGTTGGGATTACAGGTGTGAATTACAGCATCTGGCCTAGATTTAAATCCTCAAATATGGTACTGGCATAAAAACAGACACTTAGACTAATGGAACAGAGTAGGGAACCCTGAAATAAATCCACTCATCTACAGTGAACTCATTTTTGACAAGGTTGCCAAGAACATACACCAGGGGAAAAACAATCTTTTCAATAAATGGTGCTGAAAAAACTGGATATTCGCCTGCAAAAGAATGAAACTAGATTCCTATCTCTCACCATATACAAACACCAAATCAAAAATGGATTAGAGACTTAAATCTAAGACCTCAAACTATGAAACTACTATAAGAAAACACTAAGGAAAACCTTCAGAACACCGATCTCTGCAAAAATTTCTTGAGCAACGTCCCACAAGCACAGGCAACCAAAGCAACACTGGATAAATGAGATCACATCAAGTTAACAAGCTTCTGCACAGCAAAGGAAAAAACCAACAAAGTGAAGAGACAACCCACAGATTCAGAGAAAATATTTGCAAACTACCCCTCTGAAAAAGGAGTTATAACCAGAATATGTAAGAAACTCAAACAACTCTATGGGAGAAATTCTAATAATCTGATCAAAAGATGGGCAAAATGTTTGAATACATATTTCCCAAAAGAAGAAAAAAAAGGCAAACCATCATGTTAAAAAGTGCTCAACATCATTGATCATCAGATAAATGCAAATCAAAACTACAATGAGATATCATCTCCCTCCTGTTAAAATAGCTTTTTTCCGAAAGACAAGCAATAACAAATGCTGGAGAGAATGTGGTGAAAAGGAAACTCTTGTACACTTGTGGTGGGAATGTAAATTAGTATAATTACTGTGGAGAACAATTTGGAGGTTCCTCAAAATGCTGAAAATAGAATTACCATATGATCCAGCAATCCTGCTGCTGGGTATATACCAAAAAGAATAGGTAGCAGTATATTGCAGCGATAACTGCAATTTTGTTTGTTGCGACACTGTTCTCAATAGCTAGGATTTTGAAGCAAAATGAGTTTCCATCAATAGATTAACGGATAAAGTAAATGTGGTACATGTACACAATGGAATACCATTCAGTCATAAAAAACAGTGAGATTTAGTCATTTTCAACAATATCAGTGAAACTGGAGATCATTGTTTTTACTGAAATAAGCCAGGCATAGAAAGACAAACATCACCTGTTCTTACTTATTTGTGGGATCTAAAATTAAAACAACTGAAATTTTAGAGATAAATACTAGAAGTATGCGTACCAGGGGCTGAGAAGGGCAGTGAATGGCTGAGGAAGAAGTGGAGATGGTTAATACATACAAAAGAAAAAAAAGAAAGAATGAATAAGACTTAGTATTTGCTAGGATAACAGGGTAATTATACTCAATAACTTAACTGTACATTTTAAAATAACTAAAAGAGTGTGACTGGATTTTTTGTAATACAAGGGATAAATGTTTGAGGGGATGGATGCCCCATTCTTCTTGATGTGATTGTTTGACATTGCATGCCTGCATCAAAACATCTCATATACCTCATTAATATATGTACCCAGAAAAATTAAAAATGTAAATTTAAAAAATTCACAATAAATCTTCAAATGGATTATGATTTTCTTTCTCATCAATAACCCTCAATCCTTTAGTTTTTACTATTCTCAGCACCTTACTTTGCCAAAATGAGCACTATTTTTACTAATAATTGCTTAGCCCCAAGAAATCAGTATCATAGATGAACTATAATATATATTTTATATAATATTAGAGTTTGGGGCAACTGAGCAGCTTATTCCTCTAACTCAGGAAATTTCTCAACAATGTCTCTAATAGACATTGATTGGGGTTAGAAAAGTTCCAGGAAAAAGGGAGACATTGATCATAGCAGGAAAAGAAATGGAAGTTACCTAAAAGAAATTGAAAAGGTAAAATAGAACAACACTTATCTGAAAATAATTAATAATTAAATGTTAAAAGTAGGTTTTAAATAGAAATTACAAATTTAGAAAATTAAATAACAGATAAATGAAAACAACGATGTGGATTTGGGGTCAATATTCTCCTTTTTATCTTCCCTTGTTGGCTCCTTGGCCTCATCATAGGGTAGTTCATATTATTTACCCTTTTGTTAACTTGCAATTTTTATGTTTAAATATGATCCCTTGAAGGACGTTGCAGTAATAAATACACTGATCTACTCTTAGTAAAAAACTATCTCTTATGTAAAAATCAGTTTACTCTATCTGCTGAAATACACTAAACTGGCAATAGACTTTACATTTGTAATTCTTGGAATTTGATAGGCATGGTTTACCTTTTGTTTTTTGCTTTTAATTTGTCTTTAAATGCTTTTTAATTTGTGTCAGAAACTGGTGACATTAGTTTCTTAACGTTGATTCTTTGGGTCTCTTGGGTTTTATTTTGTTTATCTGTTTGTTTATTTTGAGACAATATCTCACTTTGTCCCCTGGCTAATATTTGTTTTTCAGTAGAGATGGCGTTTCACCATGTTGGCAGGCTGGTCTCAAACTCCTGACCTGAGGTGATCTGTCCGCCTCAGCCTCGCAAATGTCTAGGATTACAGGCGTGAGCCACTGTGACTGGCCATCTCTTGGGTGTTAAATGACTTTCTGTCTTCTACCTGAACTTCCTAGGTTGATCCTTTTTAAACCAGTATTTTCAGGATCTGGATGAACTGTCAATGTTAAGTGTCAACATCACTGTGAATTCGACTGAAGAACTTTTCATATGATGAAGATACTCAGTTCCTTTTCTGTATAATTTTATCTTTCAGCATTTGAAAATGAATTATAGGACATGATAAGTGCTGGCATTTCCACTGGTTGAAGATATGATTCTTTCCATGTTAATTAGTTTAGGTAATACGTTGTTGACATTTACTACAGTGAACAAAACAAACAATAAAGAAGCAACATTAGAAGTATGGAATAAGCCTATGTAAAATAATTTGAATATGTCTTAACACAACATTTGCAAATAAATTATTCATTTACTTTATTATTGCCCTCATAAGGCAAATATAATGTGTCTGCAATTAAATTAAAATCTATAATTCGTATTAATAAAATAGAGTTGCTAAGAAAAAATGGCTTCTAGAAAATTGTCTAATAAATTATTATCTTTATATTTCAATAATATTATAATTTAACATATTACTCGGCAGCTAGACTGCATTTTTAAAAAGTGATGCCTCAGTGAGTAGTTTGTGAATCAGATATATGGATTCCTTTTGCATTTATATACTGACCTGATATAAAATACATTTTTCCATTAGGCAAAACATTAACAGGGATTTTGATTAACCTACCAGTGTGTATTAAGGCGACATAAGTAGAATTTGTTTTACATTTTAATACAGGTATTAACAACTGAGTCTTACCACTAAGTAAATTTCTCATAGATCACTACAATTCTTTGCAGTATCAAGCCTTCAAATCATCTCTTACAACACACAAAGAAAACACATTTGCATTTCATGCATTAAAAGTTTTAGAATCATTCATTATTAAAGTTTCAGAAGGCTGAGTAATATCATGAATTTTTCAGATTAATACATATGCATATACGATTGATGAATTATACTTTCATAACAACCCTTTCAAGTTTAACTTTTTCTTCTAATGGGATGGGTGGACTTCAAGCTCAACAACATTGTGAACGTAAATAAATATGAATTCATTCTTAATACCACGCATCCAGCACAGTCATTTACATGACGTCTTCTCATTCAGTTAAAAATGTCTCCAGTGAAGAGTAAACAAACAGGATAGCAAACCACTATGAAATAATTCTAAATTGAATTTTTAGTTACTCAGCTGTTACACTCATGGATTTTGATGATTTCAGTTGGAAACTCTGTATTTATGTGCATATGATTTTTGTTAAGGAAAAATAAATTCAACTTGTAGGCTTTTTCAAAGTAATCATTTCACTTTTTATAAAAAGAAGTCAAAAAGTTTAGTTTCTGTCTGATACTTTAATTGATGTTGATTTATCATATATTTATCATCCCATTTTTTTTTTCCTGCAAAATGGATTGTACCCATCAGTGGTATCTTAGAGAAGAGCAGCAGAAGCAGTCTGCCGGATGCAGTATTTTATCAATGTCATTGTTTAAAATCAACAAGCCAACTGTCTTTTAGTTGGTTTTATCATTGTTTTAAAGATTTTTAACATAAAACACACCCTTTTTACACATATCCTTGGTACTTCTTCACCTCACCTGTATTGCATGACTGTTAAGATTAAATAAAACTTGTGTGGACCTGGCTATTTTGATATTGTATGCATTTTCCTCATCTTAAAAAATAAGTAAGTGGCCAGGTGCAATGGCTCAGGCTTGTAATCCTAGCACTTTGGGGAGGCAGAAGCAGGCGATCACTAGAGCTCATGAGTTTGAGACCAGTCTGGACAACATGGTGAAATCCTGTCTCTACAAAAATTAGCCGGATGTGGTGGTGCACACCTGTAGTCCCAGCTACTTTGGAAGCTGAAGTAAGAGGATGGCTTGAGCCTAGGAGGTAGATAGAGGCTGCAGTGAACTGAGATCGGGCCACTGAACTCCAGCCTGGGCAATAATGCCAAACATTTTCTCCAAATAATAATAATGATAATAATAAGTAATTCTATAAGTAAGTGCAATTTTAATATTTGGAATAGCATTTCTTCTTTTATACATATACATATGTGTGTGTATATGTGTGTATATATATACACATATATAGATACACATATATACATATATACACACATATATATAAAAACACATATATATAAATACACACACATATATATAAAGTAAAATTCCAAGATGGTCTCCATTTATTTTATTTAAGCTATAAAAGTGAAGTGATTATTCAAAACACTTTCACAAGATAACTGAAAACCAAATATGTTTGCCAAATTTTTTACATAAAAATACTCTGTTCTAAACTTCCTAGGTAATTAGCTCTTAACTAATACATAGGTTGATTATGGTTAGATCATAACTATAGAAGATTACTTCATATTTCAAAATTTTTGAAATATTTCACGTGTATAATCACAAATTTTTTAAATACATAAATTGTAGTAAAATAGTTAAATAAAATAGAATTTATTAGTTTATTTTAGATATTTCTTATCTCTACTGAAGTATGTAACATTAGATTATGCTTTACATATGGACAGATCATGTGATTAAGTAGTAGATATATAATGCCTAGGTTTTACAAAGGCACCTCTATATCTGCTGATGACTAATCATATTGAGCACCATTTCATATGATTATTGGCAATTTAGTTATTTTCCCCTGCTAAGTGTCAAAAAGTAGGTTGTAGCCCAGGGTGGTAGTGTATGCTTATATTCCTAGCTACTTAGGAGGCTGAAGTGGGAGGACCCCTTGAGCCCAAGAATTCAAATCTAGCTTTGGCAGCATAGTGAGATTCTGTCTCTTAAAAAAAAAAAAAAAAAAGTTGTTGAAATTCTTATTAATTTATAAAAGTTCTTTATATATGTCCTAGATGTGAGTCCTTTGTCTTAGTTACATATTGAAAATATCTTCTGCCATCTGTTGCCTTGCATCCTTGCTTTCTTAGTGGTGACTTTTGAGGAACATAAATTTTAGCAAAGTACAACATATCAGTCAATTTCTTGATAATTATGTTTCAAATGTTTTTTTCCGTGTATCAACAAAACCCTGAGTTAGTTCAAAACTACGAAAATATTCCATTCATCATCAAGAAGCTTGTGTTATAATTAAAATTAATTTTATAATCCATGTGCATTTATTTCTTGTGTATGGCATTAGATAGAGTCAAAGTTACCTTCATAACTTGGTATCTACTTGATCTAGAAATGTTACCTTTCTCCACAGTTACTTGAGTAAAATCTCTATCAGAATTTAGTGACCATCAGACTATTTTTGGTCTCCCCATTTTGCTGAATCAGTTTTTTTTTTTTTTTTTCATCTCCTTGCACCAATATCTCTTGATATTTGCTGTTGTATGACCTCTATACAAGAACCTCCACTGTTCTTCCTCAAATGTGTCTTTGATCTTTTCTTCCTTTTTTGCCTTTCATTTTGGAATCAACTTGTCGAATTCCATTAAAAATCTTCTGAGGTTTTTATTGGAATTGAATTATATCTATAGCTCATTCTGGAGGAAATATTTATCTTAACAATATAGAGACTTCTAATTGACGAACATAGTGTAATTTCCTCATGGATTTATTACTTTAACTAACATGATTTTTTTAAAAAAAATCATTTTAATACTTAATCTAGAATGTACAACCTGCATTTTGATTAATTGGTATCTAACTTCAAGTGGAACTTTAGGCGACTCCAAGATGGCCAAATAGGAAGAGCTCCAGTCTACAGCTCCCAGTGTGATCAACGCAGAAGACAAGTGATTTCTGCATTTCCAACAAAGGTACCTGGTTCATCTTATTGGAACTGGTTGGACAGTGGGTGCAGCCCGTGCAGGGTGAGCTGAAGCAGGGCAGGGTATCGCTTCACCCAGGAAGCACTAGAGATGAGGGGATTTCCCTTTCCTAGCCAAGGGAAGTAGTGACAGACTATACCTGGAAAAATGGGACACTCCCACCCAAATACTGTGCTTTTCCCAAGGTCTTAGCAACCAGAAGGCCAGGAGATTCTCTCCTGTGCATGGCTTAGCAGGTCCCATGCCCATGAAGCCTTGCTCACTGCTAGTGCAACAGTCTGAGATCGAGCTGCAAGACTGCAGCCTGGCAGGGGGAGGGGTGTCTGCCATTGCTGAGGCTTGAGTAGGTAAATAAAGCAGCCAGGAAGCTTGAACTGGGTGGAGCCCAGCGCAGCTCACCAAGGCCTACTGCCTCTATAGACTCCACCTCTGTCTGCAGGGCATAGTAGAACACAATGCAGCAGAAAGTTCTGCAGACTTAAACGTCCCTGTCTGACAGCTCTGAAGAGAGCAATGGTTCTCCCAGCATGGCGTTTGAGCTCTGAGAATGGACAGACTGCCTCTTCAAGTGGGTCCCTGACCCCCATGTAGCCTAACTGGGAGACCCTTCCCAGTAGGGGCCGACAGACACCTCATACAGGCAGGTGCCCCTCTGGGATGAAGCTTCCAGAGAAAGGATCAGTCAGCAATATTTTCTGTTCTGTAGCCTCTGCTGGTGATATCTAGGCAAAGAAGGTCTGGAGTAGACCTAGAGCAAATATGAACAGACCTGTAGCTGAGGGACATGACTGTTAGAAGAAAAAGTAACACTCTGAAAGGCATAGCATCAACATCAACAAAAAGGACATCTACACCAAAACCCATTTGTAGGTCACCAACATCAAAGATCAAAGGTAGATAAAACCACAAAGATGGGGAGAAACCAGAGCAGAAAAGCTGAAAATGCTAAAAACCAGAGCATCTCTTCTCCTCCAAAAGATCACAGCTCCTCACCAGTAATGGAACAAAGCTGGACAGAGAATGACTTTGACGAATAGACAGAAGTAGGCTTCAGAAGGTTGGTAATAAGAAACTTCTCCAAACTAAAAAAGCATGTTTTAACCCATTGCAAGGAAGCTTAAAGCCTTGAAAAAAGGTTAAACGAATGCCTAACTATAATAAACAGTGTAGAGAAGACCGTAAATGACCTGATGGAGCTAAAACCACGGCACAAGAACTTTGTGACACATGCACAAGCTTCAATAGCCAATTCTATCAAGTGGAAGAAAAGATATCAGTGATCAAAGATCAAATTAATGAAATAAAGTGATAAGATTAGAGAAAAAAGAGTAAAAAGAAATGAACAAAGCCTCCAAGAAATATGGGACCATGTGAAAAGACCAAATGTATGTTTGATTGGTGTACCTGAAAGTGATGAGGAGAAAGGAACCAAGTTGGAAAACACTCTTCAGGATATTATCCAGGAAAACATCCCCAACCTAGCAAGGCAGGCCAACATTCAAATTCAGGAAATACAGAAATACCACAAAGATATTCCTTGAGAAGAACAATTCCAAGACATATAATTGTCAGATTCACCAAGGTTGAAATGAAGGAAAAAATGTTAAGGGCAGCCAGACAGAAAGGTTGGGTTATGCACAAAGGGAAGCCCATCGGACTAACAGAAGATCTCTCAGCAGACACCCTACAAGCCAGAAGAGACTGGGGGCCAACATCCAACATTCTTAAGGAAAAAAATTTTCAACCCAGGATTTCATATCCAGTCAAACTAAGCTTCATAAGTGAAGGAGAAATAAAATCATTTACAGACAAGTAAATGCTGAGAGATTTTGTCACCACCAGGTCTGCCTTAGAAGACCTCCTGAAGGAAGCACTAAACATGGAAAGGAACAACTGGTACCAGCCACTGCAGAAACATGCCAAGTTGTAAAGACCATTGATGCTATGAAGAAACTGCATAAATTAATGGGCAAAATAACTAGCTAACATCATAATGACGGGATTGAATTCACACATAACAATATTAACCTTAAATGTAAATGGGCTAAATGCCCCAATTAAAAGACACAGACTGGTAAATTCGATAAAGAGTCAAATGATAAAGGGGATATCAGCACCAATCCAACAGAAATACAAACTACCTACAGAGAATACTATAAACACCTCTATGTAAATAAACTAGAAAATCTAGAAGAAATGGATAAATTCCTGGACACATATACCCTCCCAATATTAAACTAGGAAGAAGTTGAGTTGAATCCCTGAATAGACCAATAAGAGGTTCTGAAGTTAAGGCAATCATTAATAGCCTACCAACCAACAAAAGTCCAGGACCAGACAGATTCACAGCTGAATTCTACCAGAGGTACAAAGAAGAGCTGGTACCATTCCTTCTGAAATTATTCCAATCAATAGAAAAAGAGGGAATTGTCCTTAACTCTTTTTATGAGGCCAGCATCATCTGGATACCAAAGCCTGACAGAAACACAACAAAAAAAGGAGAATTTTAGAACAATATCCCTGATGAACACCAATGCGAAAATCCTCAATAAAATACTGGCAAAGCAAATCCAGCAGCACATCAAAAAGCTTATCTACCACGATCAAGTTGCCCTCATCCCTGGGATGCAAGGCTGGTTCATCACATGCAAATCAATAAATGTAATCCATCACGTAAACAGAACCGATGACAAAAACCACATGATTATCTCAATAGATGCAGAAAAGGCCTTTGACCAAATTCAACAGCCCTTCATGCTAAAAACTCTCAATAAACTAGGTATTGATGGAACATATCTCAAAATAATAAGAGCTATTTATGATAAACCCACAGCCAATATCACACTGAATGGCCAAAAACTGGAAGCATTCCCTTTGAAAACCTGCACAAGAAAAGGACGCCCTGTCTCACCACTCCTATTCAACATAGTGTTGGAAGTTCTGGCCAGGGCAATCAGGCAAGAGAAAGAAATAAAGGATATTCACTTAAGAAAAGAGGAAGTCAAATTGTCCCTGTTTGCAGATGATATGATTGTATATAAAGAAAACCCCATTGTCTCAGCCCAAAATCTCCTTAAGCTAATAAGCAACTTCAGCAAAGTCTCAGGATACAAAATCAATGTGCAAAAATCACAAGCATGCCTATACACCAATAATAGACAAACAGAGCCAAATTATGAGTGAACTCCCATTCACAATTGCTACAAAGAGAATAAAATACCTTGGAATCCAAGAGATGTGAAGGACCTCTTCAAGGAGAACTACACATCACTGCTCAACGAAATAAAAGAGAACACAAACAAATGGAAGAACATTCCATGTTCATGGATAGGAAGAATCAATATCATGAAAAATGGCCATACTGCCCAAGGTAATTTATAGATTCAATGCCATCCCCATTAAGCTTCTAATGACTTTATTCTCAAAATTGGAAAAAAAAAATAATTTGAAGTTTATATGGAACAAAAAAAGAGCCCACATAGCCAAGACATTCCTAAGCAAAAAGAACAAAGCTGGAGACATCAAGTTACCTGATTTCAAACTACACTACAAGGCTACAGTAACCAAAACAGCATGGTACTGGTACCAGAACAGATAAATAGACCAATGAAACAGAACAGAGGCCTCAGATATAACACCATACATCTATAACCATCTGATCTTTGACAAACCTGATAAAAACGAGCAATGGGGAAAGGATTCCCTATTTAATAAATGGTGCTAGCCATATGTAGAAAGCTGAAACTAGATCCTTTCCTTACACCTTATCAAAAATTAATTCAAGATAGATTAGAGACTTAAATGTTAGACCTAAAACCATAAAAACTCTAGAAGAAAACCTAGGCAATACCATTCAGGACATAGGCATGGGGAAAGACTTCATGACTAAAACACCAAAAAACAAAGGCAACAAAAGTCAAAAAAGACAAATTGGATCTAATTAAACTAAAGAGCTTCTGCACAGCAAAAAAAAAAAAAAAAAAAAAATCTACCATCAGTGAGAACAGGCAACCTACAGAAAGGGAGAAAATGTTTGCAAGCTACCCATCTGACAAAGAGCTAATATCCAGAATCTACAGAGAACTTAAACAAATTTACAAGAAAAAAAACCAAGCAACCCCATCAAAAAGTGGGCAAAGGATATGAACAGACACTTCTCAAAAGAAGACATTTATGCAGCCAACAGACACATGAAAAAATGCTCATCATCACTGGTCATCAGAGAAATGCCAATCAAAACCACAATGAGATACTATCTCAGGCCAGTTAGAATGGCTATCATTAAAAAGTCAGGAAACAACAGATTCTGGAGAGGATGTGGAGAAATACAACGCTTTTACACTGTTGGTGGGAGTGTAAATTAGTTCAACCATTGTGGAAGACAGTGTGGCGACTCCTCAAGGATCTAGAACTAGAAATACCATTTGCCCCAGTGATTCCATTACTGGGTATATACCTAAAGGATTATTAATCATGCTACTATAAAGACACATGCACGCATATGTTTATTGTGGCACTACTCACAGTAGCAAAGACTTGGAACCAACTAATTTGCCCATCAATGGTAGACTGGATAAAGAAAATATGGCACATATACAGCATAGAATGCTATGCAACCAAAAAAAAAAAAAAAGAATGAGTTCATGTCCTTTGTTGGGACATGGATGAAGCTAGAAACCATCATTCTCACCAAACTATCACAAAGACAGAAAACCAAACACTGCATGCTGTCACTCATAAGTGGGAATTGAACAATGAGAACACTTGGACACAAGATGGGGACCATCACATACCTTGGCCTGTTGGGGGTGAGGGGCTGGGGGAGGGATAGCATTAGGAGAAATACTTAATGTAAATGACGAGTTAATGGGGGCAGCAAACCAACATGGCACATATATACCTATGTAACAAACCTGCACGTGGTGCACATGTACCCTAGAACTTAAAGTATATTTTAAAAAAAGTAGAACTTTAAGTTCAGCTTAAAGCATTAAAATAGTTTAAAAGTTTCCCTCACACTTTCCTTTTGTACTAGTATCATAAAATATACTTTCACATATATTCTAAATCCCAGAAACAACTAAATCATGTATTTATCAAAATAAATGCTTGTTGATTTGTTTGTTTTTAGATAAAGTCTCACTATGTTGCCCCAGTTTTACTCAAACTCCTGGGCTCAAGTGATCCTGCCACCTCAGCCTCCTGAGTAGCTGAGACTACCAGCATGCATCAGTGTACTCAATTCCATATTGAATTCTTAATTTCTTCCAAGGTCAAAAAATCTAATATACATGTAATTGAAATCTTAGGCAGAGAGAAAATAGAGGACAGAGATGAAAGAGAAAGTACATAAACCATATCAAAAGAAATATTGACCATGTTTGTTCCCAAGTGTCAGAAGACATTAAGTCACAGAATCTAAGAGGTCTGAATCCTACTGATATCTTAAAGCTTAATTGAAGTTAAATTCTAGAACTTCCTCTATAAGCCAGTTATATACAAGGCACATACAACATAAACCACACCTATGGCACACCCTAGAAAAACCAGTGACAAAGAGTAATTGCTAAATACAGTCAGTAAAATGGACATTTAAACTTTAAAGGACATCTTAAAATAAATGTATTTTAATATGTTATGCTTAAAAACAAATATAATAAAATGTCTGAATTCTATATAATTTCCTCATCAATGTTTGAGATATTTAGTTTTATTTATATATATATGTCAATAAATTCTAGAGTAGATAAGGTCTCATAAACAAATACATTAAAATACTTTTTAAAAAATCTTGTGTGCCAAGATAATCTTTGTTTTGCTGCAGTAATAAATACCACTCCCATCTCAAACACTAATGGCTTACAAAAAAATGTGTGTGTCCATGGTTCTAGAATGATGGAGAGTACACAATTTGGAGTATTATTGGTCACCATGACAAAGTAAAAGAGAGCATGATGATTTACTTGTTAAACCTTACAATGTCTGCCAAGAAGAAATTATGAAATTTTATTGTCAATGGAAATCATATGGTCACATAGGCAGTGAGTTGAGATGTTGTCTAGAGGAAAACCATAGATAATGCAGAACAATGAGCAAAGTCCTCACGTTTTTCTTTTCTCTATCTCACTATTGTTTGTAGTTGCGGAGGAGAGGGGAGGAGACCACTTGTGTTTTCATTTTATATTGCTTCCATTTTGTTTTTCTGTTTATAAGTATATAAACATTGGAGCTGATTATAATTACTCTGAATATCCTTTTTCTGGGAAAATAATAAGTTTGCATGTTTCTGCTGTATTGGTGCATATCTTGTCAGGAAAACAGTCATCTAAGTATTCTGAATATAAATTAGTATATGAATTGAGGTTTCTATGAATGTGAAGGAAATGGGGAAGCAAAGCACAGGGAAGGCCTTTTGAAAAGGCAGGAAGCTGCCACCATAAGGTTAGAGAAACAAAGTGAACACCTCGGCATGACATATTGAAGAATGTGTTTGTCAAAAGCTACCAAGAAATCATTGACTTTTAAAAGGAAATTCTAAACAAGTTTCCTACACTTATCTCAGTAGGCAGCATCATAGCGGTGCTTCTCGATTCTCACCAACAGGCAGCTGTAAATCCCAATCTGCTCACGTGTCTGCTGGTAATCACTTCCAGGGAATAATGACTTCTCTTTCTCTCCTGATTTCTGAGAAAAGATTTTAGGAAATATAGTTCCAAGCTTCTCCGTTATTATATAGAGGAAATTTTAAAAGTGTATGATGATTATACTGAATTGCTAACAGATAATTCCGACATCATACTATTTTGAAGTTAGATATAGTTGTATAACTTCTTTTGGACAATGAAATGTGAGAAGTATTGTGTCACTTCCTAACAACCTATTATTATAAGAGTACAAGAGTTGTTGCAGGTGTCTCCTACACACAGAGATGATGGAAGCATGTATACAGATGAATCTCCATCAGCTGGTGTCTCTGAGTGATTATAATGAACAGAGTTGCCCTTCAAACCCACCTTGGATGGGTAATAAACTCAAGAAATAAACTTTTGTCACATTAAGTCACTGAAATATTGTTAGTGCAGCCTGACTATCCTAATGCACAACAACAAAATCACACACATACACACACACACAATCTCGCTGGCCTAAAGTAAGACAGTATTGTTTCTCTATATATCGTATCACATGAATCTAAGGTTTGTACAAGGTCACTGTTTTGGTCATTCTCACTCCAGGACCAAGCTGTTGAAACAGCTATCATATTTGATGGTCCCATCACAGTGACAGAGAGAAAAATAAGTAGTTCTTGTTGGTTATTTGCAGAAATGGTCTAATTTGCCTAAATTTATTGGACAAAGCAAATCACAAAAATGTATTTAATTTATGGAATGCAGGTAAGTACAACCTTTTCATGTGCCTGAAAAAAAAAAATGAACTAAAATACTTACTAATATTCCTGATGACTGCCTCCTTGGCAAGAAACTCAAAGAGATAATGAAACACAATTAAAGGTTATAAAAGGATTTTCACAAGCTAAAAATTTAAGTTCAATTACAAGATATAAAATCCAAGAGGAATATAAATAAAATTCTATATTCAAATCCCTAAAAATCAACTTAGAAAGCAAAATCTCTCAGGAGTTATAGTTAAAAATAAACAAATTAAAAACCAAAATACTAGTACTATTTTTTTAAAAAGATTCAATTCCTAGTAGCAAATAATTTTTAAAGAGGGAAATTTATCCCTTAATCTTAAGTATTTCTGGGGCACACTTGTGAATTTTGAGAATCACATTGGAATGAGTATAAAACATTCCACACTAGTATTAAACTAAAGCTATTCAAATATATTTTAGGGAGAATGAGGGAATGAATTGTTGAAAATTCTAGAAATTGTTATTCTTTAGAACAAATATCATTATTTAATAATATCGATTTTGATATATTTTGAAGAGAATTATACCAGGTCTTTGTTCAAAGAGAGAAAAAAGTGTTGAAATAATAGGAGAGATTTTAGTCTAATATAAGGAAGAATTTTATGACATCTTTTGGAAAAAAAACAAGAGACAATAATAGCAATAACAAAAACAAAACAATGAATCAGGGAAATACTGTAGAAAATTCCATCCATAAATAACAAAGAATGTATTTAAGCACTGTCTTGTTGATGTTGTTAAAATGTTCTTATTGTATGAGAGGTTGGTTATGCTTGAGATGGTTAGAGACTGTATTTCATCATATACTCAAAGAAGGAAATATAGGTAAAGCAGAATATATAGCAGCATTTTGGAAAAGGAGCTAATTTTGAATTTCAGATAATTTCAGTATGATATCTAAAAAAATTACTTTCCTGAAGTAGTTTTATGTACAGTTATTACTTCATCTAGGTAAGAAGCATGGTTATCATGTTTTCAAATAGAAATAATCAGGGTAGGGGGCCAGGCACGGTGGCTCACTCCTGTAATGCTAGCACTTTGGGAGGCCAAGGCAGGCAGATCACCTGAGATCAGGAGTTCAAGACCAGCCTGACCAACATGGCAAAACCCCATCTCTACTAAAAAATACAAAAATTAGCCAGGCATGGTGGCACGTACTTGTAATCTCAGCTACTTGGGAGGCTGAGATAGGAGAATAGCTTGAATCCAGGAGTCCAAGGTTGTGGTGAGCCAGGATTGCACCATTTCGCTTCAGCCTGGGAGACACAGCAAGACTCCATCTCAAGCAAAAAAAAAAAAAGACACTTTCTAAACCATGTAAGGGGATATCACATGAGAAATACAACTTGGAGAAGGTATGAACAATTCCAAAATTGGCAATAGTTTGTATTCACTTTGGTATGAGGGTATATGTGAAAATTAGAGATCAATGTTTTAACACTTGTAAATATGTTTTAAAGTTGACAT